>NW_019522597.1:28307-31784 GCF_002814215.2 Seriola lalandi dorsalis | reverse complement strand
CCCCCCACTCCCCCTGTTTTCATGCGGTTCAGCTTCTGGTCTCTATCCTGAGGCGTTGATGTACAGCTGACTCTGCAGGATGTAGTCGATGACGGGCTGACTCAGGTAGTCCACCACGTGACCGTCCCCGTGCTGCAGGGCCAGTCTGGGGGGGGGGGACATTTATGTAAATACAAAATATATATGTACTGTATATATCACTGTGTGAAGACAATGATAGGAACTAGGGGATAAATAAAGTATCTCTCGTGTGATCTGCCCTCTGTCTCGTTGTGAGGTCACTGAGTGTCCAGCCATGTTGCAGTGGGCTAACAGTGAGCTAAGCTAACAGTGAGCTAAGCTAACAGTGAGCTAAGCTAACAGTGAGCTAAGCTAGGCTAAACACTTCCTGGACATGAACCTTTGTGCGCTGAATCACAGTGATGGGAACGACATGAATAAAAATGATATTATCAGGTGAGTGTTGAGTCTGTGTCAGTAACAAGGTTCACCTGCTCTTGGTGGAGCTGACGATGGCCAGCGGGTGATTCATCACGTCTTTGACCACGACGATGTTGTCCTGAAACAGCAACACACACACATACACACACACACACACACACAAACACACACACACACACACACACACACACACACACACACACACACAGGTCAGACGGCGTACAGGTCGTGTGTCTCTCACACAGGGTTGAGTGTGACTCGGCTCTGACCTTGTACTTGCGGAGGATGGAGGAGTGGTTCATGATCCTCTCTGTGTCGGCGCCGTCACGAGGAACCACCACGATCCCGAAGTCGCCCACGATCACCTCCATCTGAAAGCAGAGCAGCAGCAGCTTCAGTCCACGCTCTGCCAGCAGCTGGACAAGGACTGACGGCCACTTCACAGCAGTTTGTGACTAAATATAAAAGTTTCACTCAAATAACACAGTCACATCGAAGCTGAATTTATAAAGAGTTTATCAGCCGTAATTAACAGACTAATTAATGGATAATCAATCATTTACTGGTGTTACGAGACTTTAATGAGTCTGGGTTGCCAGGTTGTGTCAGATCCTCCAACCCAGAAATCTTTCTCATTAAAGTCTGAGAACTGATGGAAGCATCAGTTCATGAGTGACTGAACTGGACTGGACTTGGACTCAAACACTTTTTTTAAGTGTGGCTCATCAGACAGCGGCAGTCTCTCATCAGGTGAGCGCAGGTGTGACACCAGGTAAATGTCTTCACGGTGAAACACCGGATCTTCCATGTTCAGCTCTGCATCTCAGGAGGGTTTGCTGACAGCAGTCCTCCCCAGCCAATCACAGAGTCTGGTTTCCTGAGTGATGACTCTTAACGTCACACACGTCGTGAGCAGCAGGCGGCGCTGCTGATTCAGTCTGAATCTGCTGGAGCGACACGAGTCTGAGCGTGAGGGCGACGCCTCAGCTTGTTCACTCACAGCAGGAACTCTGGAGTTAGGAAAGTCTACAGTGACTGGTGGGAACATTCACTTCTTCCATCAGAGAGAGAAAGTTTCAAACATCCCAAACGTTGATTTTGACCCTGACCGTTAGCATTCACTTGTTAGCGCGGTAGCTAAGAACATTTATTCTTCTAGACTCCAGTCTGCAGGAAAATACTGAACCTTTTACTGCACATTATAATCACTCTAGTTACTTTGCAGATTTAGATGAGAAATATAATCAATAAATTGATTATAATGTCACATTATTAAACAGTGGCGTCAGAAAGGATTCAGACCTCCTCACTTTCTGCTCAGCGTTACCATGGAGATTTAATGACACTCAGTTATTGAGGCCGACCTTTATATTATTGCTGATAATATGATAATGTAGTGTATGACATATGTGTCCTCGTATAAAGAGTGATGTTTCCATATATGTCACCTATAAGGAGAGCTCTTCATATATCCAGAGGATGTATATGTGTATAACATATGAAATACCCACGGCAACATGTGACCATATATGTTAACAATATATATTTAATTAATAAATTAAAGTTTAATAAAGCAAATGTTTATATATATTTTCTAATTCTAAACATAGTGTCTATCTTTTATATTGACATATATAATATCAACATATACTGACAGGCTTTGGGATGGATATATATTTATGTAACAGACTGTATGTCTACAATATAAGCATACATACATAAACATACATGTTTGTATGGGCTGGACATATATGTCAATATATGAAGTGGTTCCAGTGTCTAATTGGTTTCATATATAATTTTTACATATATGTTTTTACTTTACATGTACGTATATTTCATACATGTACATATATTTATCCCTGTGGTAAAACTACTTTAACTTCAGTAACAGATGTTTCCTCCACTAACGGTGAGAAAGCGATTTCTTTTTCTTTGTAAACAACATCGAAATGACCTGTCGATCATTACGACGAGGTAAGAGCTGAGGGGGCGGGGCTATAGGGTGGGTGGGGGCGGGGCTACAGTGTGCTTACATCACTGTCCTTCCACAGGCCAGGGATGCAGAAGGACTCCAGGAGATCACTGCCACACAGGAGCAAGATGCGTAACTCTACAGACGACAAACAGGCAGGAGGAAAGAGACACGTCCTCAGTAAACAACATGTTTACTGGATACAAACAAACAAACAAACCAGAAGGAGTTCAGACACAGCAGGAAGGAAACCAGAGGACACAACACTGAGTCCGTCCAGGACCTGATACTCACCGATCTCCTCGTACCTCATGGCGGTGCCCAGGTTAGCATTTTCATCTGACGGATCAAACACAGCACACGTCATTCAGATATGATCAGGTACGGAGGCTGAAGTGTGCCACAGATATTATATACTTTTATAATGTTGAATTATAATCAGTTAATCAATAATTTAACCCTCGACCAATGACAGTCTCAGAGAAACAGATTCAGGGTTTCATACGTCACAAACTCAAGGAACCAATCCTGTCAGCTGGTGGGGACGGGGGGCGGGGCTAAATACACCTGAGAGAGAGTTAGCATTAGCACAACCGCTAACGCTGTGTCAGCTACTGCCAGTTACAAGCTAACAAACAACATAAATAAATAAAAGATGCTAACTATGCTAACGGTTCTGATCCGTCTGCTAGTCTCTGGTTCTGGTCTCAGACTCGTCCTCTGAGTCTGGGTCTGACTGAGTCTCTCTGATGTTTCCTCCTCTCACCATCTTGATGCTCTCTGCTCTTTCACCTGTCCACCTGGAGCCAGCAGGTGGTGGGCGGGGCTAAAGGCCTGATCCAACCAGGAAGTGAGAGGAGATGAGTTTAATGTGTGAAAACATGTTGAAATATATTATTGATTCTGTATTGGCCGGAGCCAGTCACAGCTCCTGTTGCTGCTCTGTGGTTTGGACTTTTAATTGTATTTCTGTGTGGCAGACGCCGACTCGTCTGTCAGTTAAGTATCAGTGTTAAAGTGTGAGAGGGAATGTGACACACTCCAGGCTCCAGATAAACAAG
>NW_019522597.1:20073-26321 GCF_002814215.2 Seriola lalandi dorsalis | reverse complement strand
CATCATCAACATCATCATCATCATCTTCATCAACTTCATCCTCATCTTTCATCATCATCATCATCATCATCATCTTCATCTTCATCTTCATCATCATCTTCATCAGTTTCTCCTTTAGTGAAACCTACAGTAGAGCTTCACTCGATGCTCCATGTTTCCCTCTGAACAACCTAAAATTACAACTTTATTCTGGTAATATTAGGATTTTACTGTAAAATTGAGACTTTATTCTCATGATATTTTGACTTTTCCTGAAATATTATGATTTTATTTCCAAATGTACGACTTTGTAATTTCGGATGTTTTTTCCTTCATGTGACACTTACACTCCATCGTACATATCAACTTTCTTTATGTGTATTTTTTCTTTGTATTTTATTTTGATATTTAATTTAATTTCTTGGAAAGAGTGTTAAAGTCTGAACGTGAGGATGTTTTGTGACGGAGAGGAAGGTCCACACCTTCATCAGGTCGCGGTGATGCTCCAGCACGCTGCAGGTGGTCTGCCAGGTGTCCTGGTAACACTCCCAGGGGTCCACCCTGCAACACGCCAACCACACGTTAACGCTCACTCAGGCTGCACACACAACACGTGGGTCACGGTTAAAAACTGTTTTCAATCAGTAACTTCCTGTAGATATTTCACATTAAAAGCCTGTCAGGAGAAGTAGTTTTTCTCAATAACATTAAATATTCATGACAAAATAAGAAAAAATCAAAAGGTGAAATTCAGAAATGAAACATTGTTAGTTATTGAGAGTTTAACAGTTAATCTGGGTGTTATGAACCTCCAACATCTGTCAGCTTTTGATTGACATGTTGTTAAAACCTGATTGGTGCGTGACAAGTGTGTGACACTAACTTTATCCAGCTGAACTAGAACATCTGGAATAATGAAATGCTTCTCATGTATCACACATGAAGGTGAGGGAATAGAAAGACGTTTCCAGTAGAAAAGTCCCAGTAAGTCCCAGTAAGTGGTCTCACCTGATCCAGTCAGAGGACTGGACGGCCAGCTGACACATGGTGAGACGATGTCTACTGGACACCAGGCCCTGCAGACACAGAGGGACAGTCAGTCTACAGATGTTCGGTGTGGATGAGCACATCTGGAGACCACAGAGCGAAGGTTTAACCTGCTACATGAACACATCACTGTAAACCAACAGGACGAGGACACCGCTTCGCTGTGGACAAGGTTGTTGTTGTTGCTATGACAACATGAAAACAAGAAGGTGTGTAACAGTCAGATGGTGCACGGATTGTGTATGTATGAGGTGTGCTCAGGTGTGCAGGGTGTGTGTGTTCATGTGACCTTTGTGACGCTCTGCTGACCCCAACAGACGTGAACCTGCTCTGACAAATGACAACGTGACCTTTGCTCAGCTCCAGCTGTTTGAGCAGATGTTCATGGTAACTGTGAGGGGCAGCTTCTTCTTCTTCTTCTCTGCTTTCAGTCTTTGTGTCCATGTAAGAGGATTTGACAGTGCACAATGTGAACAATGTGTTTAAAATACTTCAAAACAGCCTTTGTACATTATTTTATTAGGAAGGACTTTACCACACATCTGGCTTCATGCAGGAACCAGACACAGGGACAGACTGGGTGTTTGAGGGCGAGTGGTCCGGACCTGTGGCCGAGTCTTACCACCTGACTGAAACATCACCTGCTGAGGGCTGTAATGAGTCACAGGTTCTCAGCAGAGGCTCCCACCTGGTGTAAACACCTGTAGCTTACACAGGATTTACACTGACAGGCTACAGCGTACGATCACAACCTGAAGGTCAATATCACCTGTAGATACAACAACACCGTCCCGAGGCAGCAGCTACAAAACCAACACATCAGCCAAGCACCAACAGTCCTGTGACAGTTCAAGGACTCGTAGACCTGTAACAACTAATAAATGTTCCCTGTATCCAGTGTCAGCGACTCCTGAGCTCTTTAGCTGTATTTTTGCAGGCGTTCTTTCTTAGGGTCTGAATCTATTTCTAACATCTTAAATCTCTTATTATATTGAGTTTCTTATCGATTAGTTTAATCATTTTTACTAACGTCCCTAGCGAGCATGGTCCTCTCCAGGCTATATGCTAATGCTAGCTAGCTGAGTAGAGACTACGTCTGTTTGTCCGAATCCTTTTGTTTCTTCGTTTTTCTCTTTGCTGCTCCAATGTTTGTTTTCATCATGTCGGCTTTCCCGCTAAATTCTGCCGGTCACCACCTGACCTCTGACCTCTGACCTGACCTCACTCGTCATCATCATGATACATACTCACACTTGCTATGTAGAGTAGATGAGTGGGTTCAGTGAACTACAAGTACCCGGATGGTCGCCATCTTGGATATGTAGGATGAAGGGGAGGGGCCGCCGACGTGTTTTCAATCTTGTGAAAACAGTAACGGAAGTTGGAAGTAATTTCCCTGTCGCCTGAGTCGGGACGCAAACACGGCGAAATCCCAAATCACATGAGCAAAGCAGCCGGCAGGTGGGTGACCATCGACGTCATATGTTGCGACATCATTTCCTGTGAGTGTACAGAGCACCTATTGATTTGGGACGAGGAGACTAGAACAGGATACTGGATCTAAAATGGCGCCTGTTCTGTTCCATACGACGTGCTGGCCTGGAGCACACGCATGTTTGTACTCCTGTTTGCCCCGTGGCGCTGCTGCGAAAAAGGAAGGTGCTAGAAATGCGGTTCTGCAGCCTCCCAGGAAAACACTGAACTGCCACGTGTCCTCATACATATGCATCTCTGAGAAGGTGCATGATACCAAAAACAGAACGAACAGAGACCCACTATTAAAAGCTTTGCTCCATAGCGCCACCAGTGGTGTCTTTAAACAAGTCAGCAGTGAGGATGTATTGGCTTGTGACGACAGGTGGATGAGTCAGGTTCTTGTATCAGGTACTGACGACACATTAACGAGGTCATAACTGATGCGTATAACCTGCAGCGTGAATAAAGCATCAGCTGCAGCTGACGCTCTGCTCCTGATCCTGTGTCTCTGCTGCATCTATAATTCATGCTGTGTGTTTCTGTAGAGGCAGGCAGAGCAAAAGTAGGACAAGACCTTCATTAATTCCTGCAGGAAGCAGAGTGGAAAACAGCAGCAGAGCCTCTGAGCAGCAGCGTGTTCTCTGCTGCTGCTCAGAGGCTCTGCTGTCTGAACACGGCTCATCTGGGATTTCAGACCGCTCACACAAACACTCTGACATTTTGGAAATCCCTGGTTAATGAGCTTTGTCGTCTCTGTGATGTCTCCATCAGTACTCACAGGTTTTCCGTAGGAGTCGTGCACCGGTGAGATGATTCCTCCGATCACGATGAAACGCCCCGTCTTGTGCAGATATTCTCTGGCTTTCTCTGCAAACACACAGAAACAGAACGGACCGAGGAACAGATGAAAAACCAGCATCAGCTCCTCCTGCACTCAGACTGGCTCCAGTCACATCCCTGTTCTTCCAGAGTCAGACGACATATCAACCATCTGTGTGAAATGAGACCTTTGTGAGGTCACGCTGACCTTGACCTTTGACCTTTGACCATTTAAATCTAATCAGTTCATCCTTGAGTCCAAGTGAATGTTTGTACCAAGAGTTTCTGTCGAGGCGTCGTGTCCACGAGAACGAGACGGACAACCTGAAAACAACGCGCCTCCGGCTCTGCAATGATTGTTATCGATCAGTAATCAATAGATCTATACTGTGAACTTCAGTGTACCTGCACACACCACCCGTTCTCTATGTTTAGTGTTTATTCTTTGCAGGGTCAGATGCAAGTCGATTGAACTTGAGCTTGATTCATATTTTCATAGACTTCCCTCAGACGTTGTGAGGTGAATGCTGGGAAATGAAGTTCTGCTGCAGGATTAGAAAAACTTTACGATAAAGTTTTCTGTTTCAAAGGTTATGATTGATGAACAGAGTTTACAACACAAAAGCAAAGCGAGCTCTGAGTCAGGAGGACTCCTTGGCTCCGGCAGCTGAAGCCTGATCAATAAGGATTTACAGTGATTATCATCTATCAAAGTGATTTAACATGAATTCTTCAGTGAAACACTTTTGTTAATGATCCCTCAGAGGCAGTTATTAAAACAAATGAGACTCAAACCGGACATTTTACAGATGATCAATGATTGCTCTATGATTGATCTATGATTGATCGATTGATATGATAAGATCATAGATAAGGCAAAGACTAAGTGCGCAGTGTTTCTCTGTGAGCTGGACCAGGTTCAGACCGGATCTAAACCCTGTTCACAGTCTGAGGAGGGAAAACCAGCTGCCGGTCTTTGTTTTAAACGCTCCGCGCTCCGTCTGGATTCCCAATGAACTTTTCTTTAAACAGCCAAGACTACCCAACAGTTTGTCACCACGGCGACGGTGGCGGTGACCTGCTCTTCCAGCGGGGGGAGTGATTGATGAAGAGAGTTTTTGTTTGACTTCTTGGCAAAGTTTCAGTCTGTTGCTGAAGGAAAACAAACCGAGTGTTGTTACTGAAGCTGAGACGCCGGCGTTTGGCTCAGTGCTGCTGGTTGACTGTTAACACATGTAATAATACTTTATTACATGTACTAAGTTAGTTAGGTTTTGTTGCTAGGTGACGTCTAGTGGCGGTAGTGATGATGACAGGAGGTGACGTGGTGTAAAGACAGACTGAGGATGGATGAACGTGACACAGGAGAGCCGTGTTCCACTCCCGTGTTGTTTCTCTCATCCATGACCGTTCATTGTTGTTATTGTAACCATGACAACAAAGATCGTCTAATGTTGAGGAAGTACTTATTTTATCCCACATCACCATCTTTTCCTGAACCTACCAAGCCGTGACAGTTGTAGTTGGTAACTTTGGTTATGGTTTGGTTGATGTTAAGAATGTGAACCTTGGGTAAGCTGCTGATGTTAAAGGATCCATCACACATCTGGATTTGATGGTTATATTGTTGTTTATGGGTTTATCTACATCCCTCAGAGATTTAGTGATGCGCTCCCTTTGAGGAGGAGGTAAGCAATCATAGTGAAACACAGAGGTAAAGCTCTGGAGGTTAACAGGTGTTAGTTACAACACCCAGAACAACCGGTTCTGTCATTCAGAGAGAGACTTGGTGAATCCGTCATCAGATCTGTCCTCCGTGCACCGAACAGCCAAACTCTAGTGTTGACTTGTTGGTCTGATTGCTACACTTCCATCTCTCCGTCACCACAAATCATCTTTTCAGCAGGTGTGTGTCCACAACAGGAACAGCTGACACATCACCACAGACTCCTCCCACACTCTTTGATGTCATCAGCTCATATCAGACATTAATGTAGTTTGTAATAAATCCCAGGATGACGTGTGAAAGGTCAGGATGAGTCAGCTGGACACCATGTGACTGACAGCTGCTCCACCCACACACCAACATGAAGCTCTCCTGATTGGACGACACACTGATGTCATCTTCTAAATATGAACTGCAGACATGCTCAACAGTAAGTACTTCATACTGTACTACACTGTACAGACCTGCTCTCTGACGGCCACACACACTGCCTCAGATCCTCCGGCTGAACTCAAGTAACCTCTGTCCAACTCTGAAACTCCGTCCTGGAGTCTGGGCCTGAAACCTGCTGACTGTGTGTTTGCTGTTGAAGGAAGCCTATCGGATCATGATAATGTGGTTTGATCCCAAAGACACGGAACGGTCGGGTCAAGACAGTCTGAAACTAAAACCAAACACATAAGAAGTCTCTGACTCTGAAGCTGTTTAACCAGATCACTGACCTGATGATCCCTGGTCATCTCTGATGTCATACCTTAATGTTTTTCCTTCCCTTCACTGAGTCTCTCCTGAGACTGATCAAACTGTGACTGTTTCTTCTTGTATAATGTTTCTGTTTCTCTGCTGAAGCTTGTACTGAAACAGAAAGCAGCACTTCCTGCTCTGTGATGTCACCTGCGGAGTCTGTGATGAAGCCTGAGGCGCCTCGAGTCAAACCATGATGTAATTCCACAATATGCCACATATGTTATTTGAGTAAAAACTCAAATAAAAATGCAATAAACCAATTTGCATTTTCATTTTCATATACTTTTACAGGCTTTCTTTGACCACATTAAAATGAATATTACATGAATGAAAAATATTAAAACGTTAATTCAGATCTGAGCATTAAAATGCAATAAAAACAACTTCACCTAATTTTCTATTTTTGAATCTTGACCTGTTCAGGAGTCACCAGCTGTGACCAGCTGTGGGCAGC
>NW_019522597.1:18494-19468 GCF_002814215.2 Seriola lalandi dorsalis | reverse complement strand
GTGATGTTATACTGTGAGTGTTTCTCTTCCTTCATCTGTATTTATTATAATTCATTTAGTTTTTAAAATGTACCACGTCACATCTCAGGTGTTCCTCATTTAGAAGCTTCATTCTTCAGGAGGGAATTCATGAGTTCAGCCATTGGATTTAATTCACGGGTGAATAATGTTCTTTATTGGATCATTTTCACAATTTAAATGGAATTTAAAGGGAAAACTGAAATTTACAGTTTGAAAGCCATGTTTTATTTATTTATTTTTGCTTTAATTGATTATAGATTATGGGATGTTTTCATGTCATGTGGTCACTTTTAAAGGATTTGACCTGTTTGAAAACTGCAGCTCATCGACCTTCATATATGACAGTTCATTAATCATCCTGTTAAAAACAATGCAATCATTATTATTGAGTAAATTAGTTGGAGTTTGAGATGGAAATGAGGAGGTTCTCTACAACTATCATGAGGCATTGTGAAGTGTTTAGTGAATACTACAGACACATCTGTAAAAACATCTGTCATCAGAGATAGGACAGTGAGACAGAATCTGTCTGTCTGTCGCTGCTGGAGCCTGAAGGCTTCAGTCAGTGTTGTGCTCCGTGTTTGTGTCTGTAGCCCACATCCAGGATCCCGGAGGATCCGTGGAGCTGCTTTCATTTGCGGGCTGCGCCACACGCTGCCCGAGGCCTGCAGCGGCTCCACACGCACACTCCCGGGTTTAACCTCCCCGTCACGGGTCCAGACGGCGCTGACCCGGGTTAAATGCTGTTCTTATTGTGTCACTACTCTGTTTAGGGTTTATTGTCTTCATCTTGTTGTGGAGCCGTCGCCCATTTCAGCACCACCCTGCTGGACAGCGACGAGACGCGGCGCCAAAGCGCATTCACATTTCCGTCATTTCTAGGTCTGATGCAGACTGATGATTATTATTAATATCCCCATCCTCCAGAAACACACAGCCCCCCCCCCCCCCCC
>NW_019522597.1:15711-18241 GCF_002814215.2 Seriola lalandi dorsalis | reverse complement strand
CAGCAGCCGCCTCTGAGCCGCAGAGAGAGAGAGAGGCGAGGGGGTGAGTCTGCGGCAGGAAGCGGCGTCAGCCCGTTAAAGAGACACTCCCCCCGGTGTGGAAGATTACTGCTGCTTCACCCCGGAGTCAAAACAATAACAATAACTTTATTTATGAGCCACTTCTCTGCTTTACAAGACAATACTCAAACCAGATAAAAGACACGGCCTGAGCATGAATAGATTAACATCTTAAATCAACATTAAAAGATGTTTGATATCATAAACACTTCAGGCCTCAGACATTATAATATCTAACATACCTCACACACGTGTCAGAGAATAACAGAAAATAATCAAATGAATCAGTGTGAGTGTGTGTTGGAGCCATGACTAACTTCTAATTAATCTGACCACTTCATCTTTACTTTTATATTGAACATGTACAGAATTAAATAAATTGGGTTGTATATTGTTATTGTATAAAGTATTTCTATTTTATCCTATTTATTTATTTTTATTTTATGATATTTTTCTTATTTTATTTCTTATCACATTTTCCCCTTTGTGCTGCTGCGTCAAATTTGAATTTTCTCTAGGAGGGATGAATAAAGGTTAATCTCATCTGTTTCATCTTTAACGTTGAAAGTCACCTGACAACAGGTGTGATGATATTAACAGAAATAATCCAGAGATAACCAGGACAAGAACAATAACAGTGTTTAACTGAAAATATACTCATTATTCCACGTGGCATTACTTGGTATGTTTATATTTATTATGCGTTATTGTATTATTATTGATATTATTATCATTGATGCACATTATAAGCAGCAGTGTGATGTTCCAGCTGACAGGTGATCGATCCTTCACAAACTGATCTTATGTTTGATATTAAATTGTTAAAGTGTAATATCCTGAGAGATGTGTAAAAACTGTATCTTCAAGTCATACTTCAGTAAATATCGTTTTCTACTTTCTACCACTGGAACTGTGACTTTATCTTTTGACCATCACAACTTTGAGCAGTTTTACTGTCAGTGCTGCAGCTGCTGTTACTGTAATAAACCAGACGCTTGTCCAGTCCCAGAGGACAGGACCTGTGGTCTGCTGCTCCTCCCAGCACGGCTGTAGTCCACACCACCTGTTTACACAGAGCAGATGTGAGCAGGTTTACCATCAGTGTGTCTGACTCTGACATGATCACACACAATCATCAAATACAGACGTAAATACAACGAGCTAAAGAGTCAGAGGATCAGGGTCCTGCAGGAAACACCTCCTCCTCCACCTTAATGAGACACAGCAGACCATGTTGATTAAGACACAGTTAGAGGAAATTAAAATGATGAAAGACAACAGACACAAAGAAGAGAGTGAGATCATAACACACAGTATTTCCTGTTAGGAGAGACTGAACCTGAACCGGTCCAGACACCAGGGGGCGTCACAGAGAAGACGACTTTGAAGGTGACCATGTTTTAGATGTGTGGAGCTGGTGATGACGAACAGGAAGTTCACTCACACTTTACAGTCTGAGAAGGAATTTCACATAAAATCCCTAAATGTCCAATTGTAATTCAGTTTGTACAAAACAACAAATATTCACATGACGGGAGGGAAAAGGGAATGTTTCACATTTTTAATCAAAAATGAGTTGAACAATTAATAAGTATTGATTTGGTTGATCAACTAACTGATTAATGTTTTCAGCCTGAGTGTGTTGAAACTAAAAGTGCTGATGTTTATTAAAAAAACTACAAACTGCTCATTTGTTTTTGTTCTTTCAGAAGTTCCTGAAACACTGAAGACCTCAGACGCCCGACTGACAGCTGAGCTCCTTTTTTCTGCAGTTATCAATCAGTTTGATCAATGGAGTGTAAAACCAATCAAACAGTAATAAAAGGTTGGTCACAATAAAAAAGCTTGGCTTACATCCAGTGGTGGGGAAAAAAGTAAGAGTACTGATACCACAGTGTATAAATACTCTATTACATTTCAAAGTCCAGTGTTGAACTGGACTGATCAGTTGATTGTTTGATTTTTGAAGATTTAGAAACTAGTGATAAAAACATGAACAGACACTTTCACAGCGTTTGTTTTGTCCAGATATTTAACTTTATTAAAACAAGGAGCAGAGCTTCACATCTGAGAGGCTGGAACCCTGAAATATAATGTTTGTATCTTTGCCTGAACAATGATAAATGGTGAATAATTTTGAGTCAATCCATATATTGATGAACCACTAATGGTTTTATGTTGTTGTGTACTTTCATTTATAACAAAGCATCATATTTATAAACATTTATTAGGTGCTTTTATGCAAAAATCTTAATTTTAACATGACATGGAAATACTCAGTAAAGTATAACTCAGGTACTTCAGTACAGTACTGAGTAAATGTACTTAGATACTAATAATCTAAAGACGTTACTTAATAATACCTCATAACTGGGATTAACCATAAGTATTCTTGTCTATTCATCCCAAATATTTCCTGTTATCTCCTCCCCTCTCTCTCTCTCTCTCCCCCTCTCTCCCCACCTCAACC
>NW_019522597.1:9434-15691 GCF_002814215.2 Seriola lalandi dorsalis | reverse complement strand
CCCCTCCCCCCTCCCTGTGTTGGTCAGACAGGAACAATATGGCGCCGGGAGGAGCGTTAGCTTCTGGACCAGTCGTTGTCTGAGAGTCTGTCGATCCGGCAGGATGAACCTCTGCGCCCAGTATCTACGGTAAGCTCGAAGCGGTGCCCCCCGCCCGCTCACCTGGCGGCACAGGTGTGCTCAGAGACGAGCGGTTTAGTCCGGCGGGTGGATTGTTTGGTCCGGTTGCTAACGCTAAAGCTAGCAGGTTTGGGGACCACCCCCTCAGCTTAATGTTGGCGCTAGCTAGCAGCTAGCAGCTAGCCTCACATATCAACAAACAATCGATACCGCTGTCTGCGTCTCTTCTCACACATTCAGTCACATATGTGAAGAGTTTGATACGGGTCGGTGTCGCTGTAGACAGATATAACGTCTGTTCTCTTCAGTTGATGTGAATTTAACGTTAAATCGGTGGTTACCCGCCACAGTGTGTGTGTTGCTAGCTAGCTTTAGCCTGCTAGCGTCTTTCTGCGTATGTCAGGTTAGCATTAACGACCTGATGCATTTTTATATTAAACGTGATGTTGATTAACTAACACCGGGCTCTCTCATGGTTATTTACCGGGTAATGTGTGTTTAGCAGCGGGTTTAGCGGTCGGGCTCTGTGGTTTGAATGTAGAGGTGTTCGTTAGCAGTGTCGGGTGGTGACTATCTCACGGTTTGTTTGTGTATATCTGGTCGCATTTTGATCCAGGTGGTAGTCAGAGCCCGGTACCACCGCTGCGACCCCCGGACCGACATTTGATATGAACTGTTTAATGTGTAAATGAGGCCGCAGCAGCTTCACAGTCAGTCACAGCTACCTGCGTTAGCTCTCTGACAAAAATGAGGAAGTGTTGTTGGTGTGTGTGTGGTGTGATTCTGATGTTCCTGTCTAACCTCCACTCCTGTCTCTCTCTCTGTTTACATCCGAGCAGACAGGCAGAGGCCCTGAAGGCTGACATGACAGGTAGGTCTGAACATCACCTCTCTCACTCTGTATGGACACTGTGTATGTGCTGCTGGGGAAGGCACCTGTACTCACAGGGACACATGCTGGGGCTGCTGGGTAAAACCAATACCTGTTGAGTACAGACTGACTTTCAGTGGAGCTACAATACACGTAGACATCGCACCACCTTGATATGTTTGGTCTGTAAAATGACACGATATAGTATAAAATGTATTTCCCACAGCCCACGGTGACACCCTCAGATGTCTTTTTTTGGTCCAGAACCCACGATATTCAGTTTGTTATCACGTGTGATAAAGAAATGCAGCACATCCTCACGTTTGAGAAGCTTGACACTGCAAATGTCAGATTTGCTTAAGATATTACTTAAATCATTATATATCAAAATAGTTCCCGATTATTTTCCTGTCAATCGACCAATCGATTAATCGACTAAGTTGGTACCTAAAGCTTGGTCAGGCTCTGTCTTGTCCTGTGTCACAGTTCAGATATTTAAACTAGTCAAAGATGCTGAAAGTTAAGACTGGTGTGGCTGAGGACCAGATCGGGGGCCTGTAACTCAGGTTTCCTGGTGTCACAAAGTTAGATTACTTCAAACCTGGTTAGAGAACCGAGGTAGATCACCGTGGTAACAGATGCTGCAGGGCTAACCAGCTGTGGAGCAGCTTAACTTCACAGGATCTTCTTTTCTACAGGATTCCCACATGGACGAAAGAGTTTATGATAAAGTGACAAATAATAAAGAACAGTAGATATTTTTATAGATCAATAGAAACATTTTGCTCTTCCAGACTTTTCATGAGTCACAACACACAGCAAATACACAATGACAATTAAAGCTGTACCACTAACCATTCCTGCTCTTAATTGAACCCTTTCTCCTGCTTCTTCTTCTATTCTATTTGTGTCATTATATTCTTTGAATTGCTGTTGCTTTAACCAAAATTTCCACAGGTATTTCATATGATATTAAGAACTTCATTCGTGGTTCTGATGACTCCCCCTGTGTCACATGAACAGGTCATA
The DNA here is from genome assembly GCF_002814215.2 of Seriola lalandi dorsalis. Taxonomy (NCBI): domain Eukaryota; kingdom Metazoa; phylum Chordata; class Actinopteri; order Carangiformes; family Carangidae; genus Seriola; species Seriola lalandi. Next base: position 13,671 of record NW_019522597.1, on the reverse strand, counting down.
GCTGGAGGTAAACTCGGAGTTAACGGTTGATCAGCAGCTCAGTGAAGACAGGTACAGACCCTGAGAGAGCCAGACTGAGCTGAACTGACTTGGTGGTCCAGGTCTCTGATATCTGGACAGTTTCCTCAGTGTGGAAGAATAAAATCAGTGTGAAATCTCAACATTTTCAATGTTTTGATGCAACGTTTGGACCCACAATGTCTTTGTTAGAGAAACACTGATGTGAAAAGTCACAGTTGTAATGAAGAGATCACATGATACAAAAAACTGTTTATGATGCACAGAAAAAACGAGTGTAGCTCAGACGGTCGGCCCGACGATGAAAAGGACAAAAAGTAGACCCGGAGCATCAGCTGTTGCTCTCTTCTTCTGCTGTTCAGAGCAGAACGTGTCTGACATTTTATACATGAACAATGACTTTGATTTGAAGCGGTGTTGAATGGACCAGAGAAATGAAGAAATGAAAATGACCTCACTCCTGTTAACTGAACACTAACGTCAAGGCAACATTCAACAGAAAAGTACTTGGTGACCCATTTTGATATTCAGTGAATAATTTAAGTCCAAAGATGATGTTGAAGATTTCCTGCTTTTCTTTGTTCTAACTGTCTGAATGTTTCTGGGTTTGTGGCTGTCGCTCAAAACAAGACATTTACATCCAGTGTTTTACCCAGAGAGACAGAGTTCATCACTGACGCTGCAGAGCAGTAGAGACTAAGTTCTACATGTATTTAATAAGTGAAGGAGGTCAGGTGATCAGCTGGTCAGACATGTTGTGGTGTGAGGAGGTTGATTTAAGAGACAGGATAGAAAGTCTGAAAGTGTCATCTCGCTCAGGCGTCACATTTACTCCAGTGAAGAAGAGTTTCCGACTGATCTGGAATTGGCCTCAGTTAATTTGCGCTGGTTATTAAAAGTGTGAGTATCTGTGGCTGTTGCTGTGGTGGATTGTTGTTTTCCCACAGACCACACTGTTTGGCTTCAGACTCGTCGCTCGCTTCACCATCTTTTATTTTTACCATCCGGCTTGATTTAGCTTCTCGTGGTGTCTGGACACCGGCCAGAGCGTCTGGTGGAGCGGACCACATTCAGCCTGCAGGGTTTGTTCTGATGCGGAGGACCGCCTGACGCATCTGACACTGATTGAATAGATCGTCAGTCGAAACTGAAACTCAGACATTCTTCACACATCCGGCTGCTGCTTTGATTTCGGTCTGTTGTCCCTTCAGATCGAATCCTCAAACTTCCCAAACGCTCATTAAATATGAATCTGAGCTTCATCGGATGCAGTTTGATGTTTCTGTGATCGAGAGAAGGCGGAGTGATCAGTCTCCGATCGGATCACAAATCAGCTCAAAGAACAGAGTCCACATGTGAAGTTTCTCTGTGTCACGCAGCAGGAGGGAAACAGCTGCAGCACGTGACACACATGAATAATTTGCTGGTCGGTTGATGATGATTAATCAACAGTTTTGTTAATCATCTCTTCAAGTGCAGCTTCCTCCTCACATGTGGCAGCTGAAAAACTTAATTGTTCTGATAATTATTTGATTATTAACCGTAGGTTGCAGTTTGTCCAGGTGATGCTACATTTCTTAAACGTTTGAATTATTTATTTGTTTATTTAAAGAAGCAGTAATTATCTCTGTTACATCTGTTTTTCATATTGACTGATTATTTCTTCACTTCTTCAGCTGCCAATCATCATTTATTTGTGAATTTAAAGAGCGAAATAAATAATGATTCAGTTCACAACTAACGATTATTTCTCTTAATTAATTCACCTGCTTAATATTTTCCTTATGAAAACAAGCTTCAGATTACAAAGATAAAACAGAGAAATGTTGAATGCAAATGACTGAAAATTATTAAAGTCATCAGTGACATTGATTGACGGATCGTTGCAGCTCGACTTGCAGAGTCGACACTATTCACCGAACGGTTTTTAACTTCTCAGATATTCCATGTTTTCTAAACACAAGCAGCTGTGAAAGAACTTAAATCATAATTTTCCCAGTTTTAAAAGAACAATAAACCAACAACATTAGAACTCTGAACAAACATGTGATGCCATCTTCCAGCTGTGGACAGGTTCTCCCGCTCAGTGCTGTCAACATTTTTCTGTCAAGTCCAGAAATGATTAGAGCTTCAGCCGCTGGTGATGCTGACGTCTCTGCTGCAGCAGCTTCACGCCTGTTTCCGCTCTGTCCTGCAGATTCAAAGCTGGGGGCGGCAGAGGTGTGGACGTCCCGGCAGGCCCTGCAGGACCTGTACCAGAAGATGCTGGTGACCGACCTGGAGTACGCTCTGGACAAGAAGGTGGAGCAAGACCTGTAAGCTGCTCCGAGTCCACTCCTGCGACACATGACCCCAAATCGCTTTAGAGACAGAGCTGTGTGGAGGAGGAGCCTCCCTGTCTCCGTGTGTCCCCTGCGGTCCTGATCAGGTGTGTGTTGGTGTCTCCGTGCAGGTGGAATCATGCATTTAAGAACCAGATCACCACGCTGCAGAGCCAGGCCAAGAACCGAGCCAACCCCAACCGCAGCGAGGTCCAGGCCAACCTGTCGCTGTTTCTGGAGGCAGCTAGTGGCTTCTACACACAGGTGAGAGTCCGGGCACATGTGACTGAGTGATCAATCAAACTGATCATGAAAACAAAATCATTGAGATACTTTCAGCGTGCGTTGGTGCATCATCTTGAGCCGGTCCAGACTGAGCAGAATATGTAGAATATATGTGAGTCGTTTTCAGTGGCTTGTGGAAATGTACTACTGTTACAACATAGTTGATCTTAGTTATTTTTATTCATTTTTATATTATATATTTGGATATTATATATTATTTAGGATATTTATATTTGTATTATTTTAAATGTATTAGTTTTCTGTTGAACTGAGTTTCCAAAGTCGAAGAGTAATCCTGTTAAATAATCCTGATCTCAGTATTGACCAAAGGTAATCAGGATTCTGATTTTTGCCGTAATGGAGCAGCCGAGTCAGCGGGTTCTCAGACGGACAACGAGCTGAACATGAGAACCTGTGAGGCTTCGGTTCTGGCTCCATGTGTTTCAGCTGTTTGATAAACCAGAAGGTTTTGCCTTTTCTATGAGCTGCAACAGACAACAATGGATCTTCTTTCACACTGAGTGTAACAGACCGGATCAGTACCAGCTGCCCAGAGCGGGGAGAGTCCTTCAGGACAGGTTCTGTTCTGGGTCCGGTCACAGAACCGGTCAGTTGACACCAGGCTGCAGGATGACTTAGTGTCGCCTCCTGACCTGGGCCCAGGTTTGTCTCCAAACAGAGGGGAACCAGTGATGGTGGAGTCACGTGTTGCTGCAGCGGGAAGGTCTGGACCTGCTGCCGCTGTCAGGACGGAGAGGAAAACCACAACGTTCACGTCTCAGGTGGAAGCTGCTGAACAAGTGAGCATCAGATTAACGGCCTCTCTCTCCGTCTCTCAGTTACTGCAGGAGCTGTGCACCGTCTTCAACGTGGACCTGCCGTGTCGCGTCAAATCCTCTCAGCTCGGCATCATCAGCAATAAACAGAGCAACACCAGCGCCATCGTCACCCCGCAGCCCAGCTCCTGCTCCTACATCTGCCAGCACTGCCTCGTCCACCTCGGAGACATCGGTGGGAAAACCTCACCTGCTTTTATTCAGGACAGAAACTAATGATTTTAATTATTGAATAATCAGAGGATTCTTTTCTCTGTTAATTGATTGTTTGTGAAAGATGTCTCAGTTTCCCAGAAGTCTCTAAATATCTTGTTGTGTCCAAAACCTCAATATACTGAACTAAATATAAAACAGAGAGAAAGAACAGGAGCTGAAGCAGATAATCAGCTCTCAGCTGCGAGTTATCAGAACCAACATCTGTGTTTTCCCTGAAGACACTTGAACACACTCTTGTGTCCCACACTGATCGTTCACTTCTAACGGGACGTTTCCTGTAAAATGACCAGAAACAAAACTAATTAAAAACCTCCAAGATCAGGGGGAACAAAACACCTTAAGTTTTCTGCTTCAGTTTGGTGCTTAAGGTTTAATGTGTCCTCAGCTGAGGGACGTACTGACGCTGTTACAAGGAATCTCTTAAAAGGTTCCTTGTTGAGGAGCAAAGTTGAGGCATTTGCAGCAGTGAAAGAGATTTTACAGCGGTAAAATTCTACTGTTTCCATGGAGACAGTTGATTTGCTGTCATTTGGAAGGCTCTTACTGGGATGTGTTCATGTT
>NW_019522597.1:5545-8703 GCF_002814215.2 Seriola lalandi dorsalis | reverse complement strand
CCCTCTGTGCTTCTGTAGTCGCGACGAGGTGAAAACCAAGTGGAGCGTGTCCGATTTCATCAAGGCCTTCATCAAATTTCACGGTCACGTCTACCTGAGCAAGAGTCTGGACAAACTGGACGGGCTGAGGGAGAAACTGGAGGAGCAGTTCCAGGTACAGCAGACGCCCAGCCTTCGGTTCATTCATCAGGCTGCTGCTATGATCACTGTTTGACCTGTGTGTGTGTGTGTCTCTGTGTGTGTGCAGAGGCTGATCCTGCAGAAAGCCTTCAGCTCTCAGCAGCTGGTCCACATCACAGTCATCAACCTGTTTGAGCTGCACCACCTCAGAGACCTGGCGGCCGACGGCAGTGAGCAGAGCTACAGCAACGAGCAGCAGATCAGCTGGTTCCAGCTGCTCGGACTCTTCAGTGAGTGAATGTGATGCTCAGACTTGTTGTTGGAGCAGGACGAGGACTTTGACATGCGATCTCCTTCAGATGAGTCGTACAGATCGCCTCATTAAAACCTTCTAGATTTACATATTTAATGTTAAAGGTTCAGTCTAACAGACCAACAGACTAACCTTTGTATCTTAATGAAATAATGAAAATGATTGATAATGCCCCCCCCAGCTGATCATATGTGTCACTCAGTAGAGACTTCAGGATGATGGAGGGTATCATCATCATCATTTCTATGTTTATCTGTTAATAAGTTAAGCTCCTTATTTCAGGCAGTGTTCAAGGTGAATGCTCTCATCCTTCTGTCTCCACAGTAAACTCAGAATAAAACCCATTCAGTGTGGGTGTACAGCTGAGGCAGGCGTCTGAATCAGACGCTCTGATTGGCTGTGACAGCGCCCACTGGAGCCAGTAGGAATGTAGAACTGAGTGACATTACTTTAGACGCAGAGAGAAGGACGATCAGCGCTTCGATAGAAAGCGCCGATCGTCTAGTTTGAGGAGAAAAAGTCTGCAGCTCAAACAATGGCAGAGCGATGGCGGAGTCTCTGCTCTCTCTCTGTGATTGGTTGGTGTCTGATGTGACTTCCTGTCTCCTCAGTGTCCTTCCTGGGCGTCATGTGCAGCCGCGTCCTGCTCAACAAGAACAGGGGGGAGGAGATCATGGGGGAGTGTCCTCTGCCGGCCATCAAAGTCTCTCTGGACTGGCTCAAACTGAGACCCAGCGTTTTCCACGAGGCCGCCGTCGACAAGAGGCAGCAGTAAGTCTGACGACCCTACGTCTTTAAGCCGTTCTGATTGGTTCTGACCTGAAGCTTTAACTCCTCCTCTTCCTGTGTCTCAGCGTTTGGCCCTGGCTCGTCTCCATCCTCAACAGTTTCCACCCCAAAGAGGACGACGTGTCCTGTTCCTCAGGTAGGACACAGGCTGGTCCTGATTCATGTTCAGTCAACCAATCAGGTTATCAATTCACTTCACTGCCAAACTTGGCACAAACATTCACTAGGACTCAAGGATTAACTGATTAGATTCTGAGGGTCAAAGGTCAAGGGTCAAGGTCACGGTGACCCCATAAAGCGCGGTTTTGGCCTTGTGAATGTGATATCTCAGTAACGCCTTGAGGGAATTTCTTGACCTCACAAGACACTTTTATTCATTCTCTTCAAACAGCAAATGCGACAGAATTCCACAGAAACGTTTAATATTTTCTGGCTGTGGATAAACAGGATGTGACCTGGAGGAGGAAGTAACTTACTTTGTTCTGGCGTGTTGCTTCATTTCTCTTCACAAAATGTTGATATTTCTGTAGATCCGACACAGACTGACACTGATGTGGTTTCTGAGTGTCGGATGTTTTAACCGAAGGTGTGTTTGTTTCCTCCTCAGTCACACCCCTGCCGGAGGAGTTTGAGCTCCAGGGTTTCCTGGCTCTGCGGCCCGCTCTGAGGTACAGAGTCTCCTCCATCACTGAGGTAGTGGGATGAAAGTTCAGTCGGGTTGTTTCCGTGTCCTGACGTGTGATGTTGGTGTTTCAGGTCTCTGGACTTCACTAAAGGTCATCAGGGAATCCTGGTGGACAGAGACGGTCTGCCGGTCCACACTCGCCACCAGAGGCTCGTCAGTCTGGGCAAATGGGTGGCCGACAACCAGCCGGGGTGAGTTCCTGTCATCGCCTGTTGCTGACAGTCTGACGGCTGTCACACAGCGAAGTCACAGGAAATGCTTCAGAGTAAAAGCCTGCAGCCTGTTTGTATTTCATTTACTGATTAACCACTGTGAGAGAAAGCGAGGTCGCCACTCTCTCTCTCGCACTTCCTCAGACACCCGGAGTGATGTCACTCATTTCTGAGCAATGTTAAAACAAAAATGTCATCACAAATAAAACATTATTTATTTATATTTGATAATCAGAGAATTCACAACAATCACTCAAAAACAGCAGGAGGCGTTTAGAAACAGCTGTGTATCTTTCAACTCCCGCTCTTTGTCTCTCGCTCTTTGTCTCTCGCTCTTTGTCTCTCGCTCTCTCTTTCTGTCTCGCTCTTTCTCTCACAAACAAAGTGTCACACAGACGTCTCGCTCTCTGTGTTTATTTTATTTCCTGTTCATTAATTGATCTTTTTGAAACTCTTCAAGGATTTTATTTGAATAGTAGAATAAGTTTTACTGTCACTGCTGAGGTGAAGGGTCAGAGGTCACCTGAGGCCTCGGGAGTCAGTAGATGGTCTGTCTCCTCTCTCCAGGCTGATTCAGTGCAGAGTGAGCGAGGACGGTCTCCTCGTCTTCATCACTGACATTCCAGAGCAGGCCATCGAGGAGCCGCAGGAGAAGGAGGCGCCGGTGCTGCAGGAGTCGTCCAACGGCGAACAGACGCCCAACGACGGCGGGAACTCGGGCCTGAAGTCGGTGCTGTCGGCGGGGAAGACGCAGAGCTCGTGGCCGGACGGGAGCGACCGACCCGTCGTCACCTTCAAGGAGAACATCAAACCCCGAGAGCAGAGCCGTGAGCCGACGCGGAACCATCATCAGAAGGACGGCGGCGGCAAAGAGCGCAGCAGGGACTTCGCTAAGGGCAACGGGGCTGCTGGGAAAGGAGAGCTGAAGAGGGACGGGAAGAGGAAGAGCGAGCTGAAGAAAACCGGTCACGAGAAAACGACTGATCTCGGAAAACAGGTAGAGATGGAAAAACTTTACAGCAACGGGTGATGAGGAGGA
>NW_019522597.1:3482-5068 GCF_002814215.2 Seriola lalandi dorsalis | reverse complement strand
CACACACACACACACACACACACACACACACACACACACACACAAGCTGCTGGTGCTAGCACTGCTAACGTTAGCCACATTAGCCAAACCAATAGATAGTTTAGTAAACACTGACATCTTCAACTAAAGATCTAAACTGATTCTAAGCTTTACCCCAAAACCAGATCTAAACCCTAAACAGCTGTTCCCACCTTCCAGATGTGTCCTCCCTTTCAGAAAGTGTCTCTGTTTACACTTGTGCAGCAGCTTTTCCTGAAGTGTGTAACTCCTGTGACTGTGTGTAGTGATTTTGTAGTGAGCTCTGGGACAGGTGACACTCGGACATGAGGGGGACGTAGATCCATTTCCTCTGAACTGGAGACAGTGTCTCAGTGAAGACGTCCAGAGAAGGACTGCAGTCAGTTTAAATCCTGCTCCTGATTGGTTCCTCCGCAGGTTTCCCCACCTCGGCCTACGTGATCCCTCCTCCGGTGGCGTTCCCGGGGCTCCAGGTGAATCCGGGCTTCACCTTCTCCACCGGCGTGTCCGTCCCCGGACCCTTCCTGCAGCAGGCGGTCCACACCCAGGCCGGCACGCAGGTCCAGGCCGGGAAGCAGTCCCACATTCCCTACAGTCAGCAGAGGCCCTCTGGGCCGGGTCCGGGTCAGGGGCCGGGCTCCTCGGGACAGGGCCCGGGCCCCATGAACCAGGGCCCCTCCCAGGGACAGCAGCCCCAGGCCCAGCCGCCGTCCCAGCAGGCCTTGCAGCAGTCGGTCCAGCTGCAGGTGCAGGCAATGAGCCAGCAGCAGCAGTCTCCCACCAAACCGGTCCAGCAGGTCGGGATGGGGAAGAGTCCACCTCACCACCCGGGACTGCAGCAGGTCAGGTCACATGATCCTCATCAGGTGTCTCACCTCTGATCAGGACTCTTTTTGTCATGGTCGTCAGAGACCCCTCCTCCATCACCGCTAGCAGGTATAAGCAGGTTTTTTAAATGCCGGTAAACCTGCGAATAAAATCAGTTTGACTCCTTTTCCTCCGTCAGTGGAGTTTGTCTTTCTGTTCAGACTGAGGACAAACACACCTGCAAGGAGTGATGTCATCACTCTGCTTACAGAGCACACACAGACACAAGGGGAGAGTGAGCTGTTAGCCACCGTGCTAACTGGTGAAACTGATCCGTCAGCCTCTAATGAGGCGCTTCCATCAGTGAGTGTGTGTTTGTAAAACTTATGTCAGGGCTACAGCTTCACTCTTTCATCCCTGAGCTCAGTGAAGGTTTAACAGTACCGTGCTGGACAGGAGACATGTGACAGGAGACAGGTGACAGGTGACAGGAGACAGGTGACAGGAGACAGCAGACAGGTGACAGGAGACAGGTGTGTCTACAGTGTATGTGTCTCTGAAAGACGTTACAGCAGGAAAACAGGCTAAAATGAACCAGTTCACCTGGGTGTTCACATGAGTTTAGATTGGAGCTCATAAATACCTGCGTCTGCAGGGTCAGGTGAAATCTTACAACAACAACAACCACCTGCTCTTTAGTGGAACATGTGGATTATATTTCTGCCCCGTCGTGTCTCTGAGGTCTGTGTTGTAAATGTAAA
>NW_019522597.1:0-3067 GCF_002814215.2 Seriola lalandi dorsalis | reverse complement strand
GACAGGATGAAGAGGCCCCCGCCGGGTGGGATCTGCTCGGAGCAGGACGCCTCTGCCGGGCCCCGGGGGCCCCCGTTTGAGGTGAGCGGCTCTCTGGGGGACCGTGAGGGGGGAGGAGCTGGTCCTGTCCTGCTGCTTTCTGTCTCTGTGCTGCTTGCATCTCTTCCTGCTTAGTTTTTTTCCTGAGTTGTCTCTTTTCTGATTGGACAGTTTCCTGCAGCAGTAAAAGTGACAGGTCCAGTCAGAGGTTCTAGTTCTTAAAGTTTGATGTTTTAACTCTTCTGGTCTGGACAGAAACTGAATTATAACATTGTGGAGCTGGAGCTTCTTACAGATTAGAGAAGAGTGACAGTTTAAAGCAGAAATATAAACCAGGGTTCTTGGTCTGGACCTGGACCTGGACCTGGACCTGGACTGGTCCTGGTCTGGATTACAGCAGGTTAGGGTGTCTGCAGCCAGAAAAGACAGACGTGTTCACAGAGGTGAAGAAGTTTGTTGAAGGAGAAGTGACGGTCTGGTGTTCATGTCACACGTTCCATATCTCGACCCTTGGAACTATAAGGTTCGACCTCGGCGACCTCAACGTGTTCTACAGGTCAGACGGGTTGTTCTGTAGGTCGAACCTTGTAGTCCTGAGAACTTAGAAACATGATGATTGTCAAACAGCTGAGTCATGATTCGCTTTACAACATGACCTTACAGTCTGAGAGAGTTAAAGTGATGCGTTCTGTCACATCTTGTTTTATGAGGAATCTGTTTCTCTTATTCCAGTGAAGCATTGCAGGTGTGAACAGACATGAACCTTCAGCTTGAGTTTGCTTTAGGTTAGACAGCAGGGCAGTGTAACGGCAGGATTAGCTTTTGTTTCTTATTGTTTGGATTATTTTGGGGGAGAAAAGGAAAAAAAAAGATGAATGAATGAAATTAGTGCAATTAAGACCCCGGCAATTAAAATTTAGAATATTTAATTACCTGTAAGGCATTAGCTGGCTAGCGTGCTAACAATAAAGATAAACTCCTCAGTAAGATTTAAAACATCTGCACTGGCACCTCTTATTCTTATGTCTGTGTTGTTTTCAGTGCAGCGCCATGAAGCTGATTGGTCGTCTTGTTTGTATTCTAACTGCTGATTTGCTCAGAAGTAGAACCTGATAAAAGAGTTCGACTTTGGAGATAAAGAACCAAAAACTTCTCAGATAATATTAATGTGTCGTCAGGGAACAGAAACACGTGGATGACCTTGTGACTCCCGGGGGGCGGTTTACAGATGCAGGGCGGAGAGAGAGAAAGTGTTTGAGTGGTGAGACGTCTCCTGTGAGACGGAGGATGTTATTGATCAGTGCAGGAGTGAAATCAAGCAGCTGATGTGTGTCTGAACTTTTCTCCATGAGATGATGTTGAATGTCGAGCTGAGCGTCCTGTGTGATGTTGAACCTGCTCTGATCTGTTTCCAGCTGCTTTGTAGCTTTCAGCACAACTTTCCTTCTTCACCTCTCTTACCGGCTTGCTTTCTTTTTCTCTTCTTTTTTTACCCCCCCCTTTCTCCTGTCCTCCTCCTTCTTCTTCTTCTTCTTCTTCTTCTGGCTTCCTTTCTCATTAGGACAACAAGAGCTCGCCTCTTCTACCTCCTGACCTGTTAAAAACTCTAGCAGATTTTGAGGAAGAGGAGGAGCTCATCTTTACTAAGCCTCCTGATTTCTTCCAGGCCTTGGCCGGCCCTCTTAGCACTGCTCCTGGACCAAACATATTTGTATGTAGCCCTGTCTTCCTAATCCACCCCCCTGCATCCAGTCCTGTCCTAAAGCCACACTCTGCTCATCTGTTTCCATCTCCACTTTAGTCTCGTACACCTGCTGACGTTAGTTGTGATGTATGATCATGTGACCTGATGTCACAGACCAGAAAACAACCCGAGCTCTCAAATGTAGAAAAACAGCTCGTCCCAACATGAGTCTGAAAGTCCAACGAGAAGGGACACCCCGATTGATCGGCCAATTTTCATTAAAGATACGTGATCAGTAGATGTGAGTTAATGCTTCTAGTCACCGATCACCTTCAAACACTCTGATAGAAGCGCTGTGTAGTGTAGCCCCGCCTCCATCCGACAGGCTGCCAAATCAAAACATGTCGGCCGTGTGAGACTGATAGAACGTACGCCGTCTTAGATGATGGTGTCGGCGGCGTCCCTACAGACAAGTATCTGAGCCGAGGTCGAGCAGCTTCAGGTTCTGAGACACAGTCAGGATTTAACTTCAGGCTGTGGCTTTATTCAGAGTCTCTGAACACAGATTCTGTTTCTTTACAACACAAGAACAAAACAGAGGAAATGATCAAAGACTTTGACCCTGACGCCTCAGACAGTCAGTGTTTCTCTGACGGTCCTCTCAGCAGCACGCCAGAGAAACACTGAGGCTCTGATCTGTTTTTAAAACTTTAATATTTAATGTCTCAAAAACATTTCAAACGAGTTGCATTAGTTTGTCCGTCCTCATCCCGTCTGTCCTCCGTCTCTGCAGCTGCCAAATCAGACCAGGATGGAGAGCGGCCCCGAGGTCGTCAGCCAATCATCTTCTCTGCTGCCCATGCCCGGCTTCCCCATGCAGGTCAGACCAAACAGTCACACACTACACGGCCAAAAGTGTGTGGACGGCTCAACGCTGCAGCCGCGTGCGATAGTAGGAAAACATGTGAATCCAAAACAGTGGAGACGGTGTGAAATTGCATTGTGGGAAATGTAGGATCTGGTGTTTGTTGTGGAGTTTGATCCTGACTCTGGACTGAAAGACAGATTAAAAATACAATGGTCCAAATGTGTGCAGCTGTTGTTTCTCCAGCAGGGGGCAGAACAGACGTTTATTTACAGTCTGGATCAGGTGAACACTTAGTTCCTGATTTATTTAACTGACTCAGAATATTCATCAGATCCTCATTAACACAGCTGTTTATGTTAATCAATATTAAGTCATGTATCCAGGACCTGAGGTTACAGTTGTAATGTGTCTTCAGTCTGTGATCAGTAACCCTGAACCGATCGGATCAATCGGCTCCTGATCGATCAGAGCTGTAA
>NW_019522596.1:3084-3969 GCF_002814215.2 Seriola lalandi dorsalis | reverse complement strand
CACACACACATGCGTTTGCCAGAAACCGGAGCTGGCAGGTTATTTTAGTCCACAGTCGCTGGAGGTTTTGTCTGAGCGTCAGACAGAGACTCAGAAGTTTTTAAATTCTCAGCATGAATGACGAAATCACCTGAGAGGGTTTTTCTTTATGCTAAATTTTATTCTATATATAAAGTTGATGCGAAACGGTTCAACTAAACGTCACGATCGAAGTCAAACAACTGAAAAGCTTCTTGGTGGTCGGGTTGATGGCGAATCTATAAACAAGATTATGTCTGCTTTCCACAAAGGGAGGAATCAACCCGCTAAATAAAGTCACACTGACTTTGACCTTTGACTTTTAGCCACCAAAATATAATCAGTTCCATCCAGGTGTTAATGAGATATCTGAGATATCACGTCCACGAAAATGAGACGAACGGACAAGCTGAAAACAAAATGGCTGCCGCTCTGACTGTCGCCGGTGTGGAGGAAATAAAAACAGGAAGCAGAGATTCAAGTGACAGAGGACGAATGGTTGGAACATCCACACACTCACACTGATGTTGGCAGAATGTTACAGCAGTCGTTAGAAATATTTTGGGATGTGAAATTTCAAAGACATGTCCAGTGATGCATCTTGGGAACATTAAAGGTGCCGTGATGAGAGGAGATCTCGACCTGAGCTGCAGGTCAGACAGATGTTTCCAGAAACGCTCCACATCTGGAGCAGAGGCACGGAGAAGTCGACACACGTTTTGAGAGTCAGAGACGAACACGTTTGAAAACAGCTGGAAAATGACTCATTAAAATGTTTGAGTATTAAAGTGTTTCCAGACAAATCAGCTGTTATTTTATTCTGTATTTGTCACGTGTCCGTTTCGTTCTCGATCTTCTCTTTATTCT
>NW_019522596.1:1625-2490 GCF_002814215.2 Seriola lalandi dorsalis | reverse complement strand
AGTGATATCGTGTCGTATCTAATAAAAACCCCATGAAGTTTACTTGAGTTAAAACATTATGAGGTTAATGAATGTTTATTTTGTTTAATTAACACAAACAAACTAATGTGTCAAAACTTCGTCATTTTATGTCCAAACAACTTCATCTATTGGAATTTTAAAGTCAAATGAAGATAAAGTTTTTTTATTATTTAGCTAAAGCTAATTCAGTTTGTTCTTCTCACAGAATTATTGCAAACAAAACTTTCCAGTTCAGTAACATGAAAGTTATGTGTGCACAAAATAAACTGGATTTTTGTCAGTTTGACAAAATATTTTCAGTAAAATTAAAAATAATTTGTGTTTTTTTAATTTGTAACATAACATTCGAAGCGATTAGACCTCATCTGCTTCATAGATGTAAAATGATGTCAGAGTGTTTGTGTGGAGGGAACATCAAGTTCCTCTTTTGTCAACAGTGAAGTCACAAACTAAAATAATACTTTCTTATTGCTTACTTTAATTAAATTGATTACACACACACACACACACACACACACATATATATATACTGTACATTTATATAAATATATATACTGTCTCTTATACACATCTCAATTCAGGAATTCACACTCACACGTTCACACACGCCATGAAGGGAACGTGTGTCAGACTGAGATGAAAACTTCTCTATATTTACACAATGAACACATGAACACATGAACACATGAACACACACGAACAGACGCCGAGTCACTGAGACACAAACGTCCAGGTCGCTAAAAACACTGGACACCTGTTCTCTGGATCTCAGTGTGTGTGTGTGTGTGTGTGTGTGTGTGTGTGTGTGTGTTGACACCACACTTTCCTGTCTCACGTGGACCCC
>NW_019522596.1:0-883 GCF_002814215.2 Seriola lalandi dorsalis | reverse complement strand
GACAGCAAGCCTTTCCTTGGCAACGAGTCGCCGACACGGCGGCGTCAGATGAGGGCGCTGCAGAGTGCAGCGGCAGGAGGAGGGGTCATCCAGGACAGGAAGATGATGCTCCAAGAGAAGAAGAAGCTGGGGTCAAGGAGCGGCAGCGTGGAGACGGAGGACAGCGGGCTGGAGGAGGAGGCGGGGCTTAGCGACAACGGTGAAGCCAAAACCGAACACAGCGACATCGAGTTCAAGAAACAGACCGACAGACCGAAGGTAGAGTCGCTCGTCACAACGAGCAGAGACACATACGACATGTTTACACTGAGTTACTGTCAATTTACATTTAAAGCTTTTACTATCAATATTTTTATGATCAATCAATCATCAATTGTTGACTGTAATTCATCTTACTGTTTTGGTTTCATCAAAAGACACAGTTTGATTCAGTCTCTGATCACTTTCATGAACCCAGTTAAACCCAGGTGTGTGTTACCTGGCAGGTGTGTGTTACCTGTCAGGTACTAAATCTGCAGCCAGCCAATGAGCAGAGTGGAAAATGTTGCTGTGAATAATCAAACCGTAGCAAAACAGAGAGAATATTAAACAGACATTCATAAAGTATCCAGAAACACATTATAAAATAATATAATTATTATAATATAATGTTGTTCTACAGCTGCAGGATGTAAATAAACTCTCTGCTGCCCCCAAGTGGCCAAAAAATAAAATGCACCAATATAAAACAAATAAACAACTACTATCTAATAACTAATATCCAAACCTATTATGTGATGCCAGAGGTCATCTGTGATTGGTCCATTGGAGTGTCATTAGTGACGAGCTCACACAGGAGCTGAGATGACCTCACGTCATTACCCTTTAATTCTGTTTTGAGACG
>NW_019522595.1:372698-407321 GCF_002814215.2 Seriola lalandi dorsalis | reverse complement strand
AAGTGTGTGTGAGTGTGTGTAGGACTATATAATATGAAGTAAGTGTCTTGCGCTTCCTGTTGCTGAATTGTAGTTCCTTTCCCATCTTGTCCTGTTAGGTTTGCTTAGATGTTTTGATGTAATGTTTTCCAAATTCCTCTCCTGGTAAGGATGGAAACATTTTGAAGAGTGCTCTAAACATGTGCTTAGTTGTGGTGCATGGTATGACAGGATCCCTGAAAGTCTTTGACTCAAGAGTAACTTGCTTTTTATATTTCTCTGTCCCCTTCCTAGAACTGATTTTATCATTACACCGACATTATTAAAGGACTATTTCAACATTTCAGGAAATACACTTATTCACTTTGTTGCTGAATGTACGACGACCATCTTAATACCACTCTCATGTCTGTACAGTAAATATGAAACTACAGCTACCAACAAGGTTAGCTTAGCTTAGCACAAAGACTACTGCCTCTGTCCAAGCAAAAAAAAAAATGTAATTGGCAAAATGTCGAAGTATTCTTGTGCAACAAAAGTGGCAACTGACGACCTCTTAACTTCATTTTAGAAACAAATGGCTTTTTCATAATCACCACTTGCTCTAATTCCAATTAAATCAGCACTGATAATGTTTTTAGTCATTTCTAGTCCTACCTCAACTAAAGCACATTACCCTGACAACCACAGTAGATCAGTTCCTTATTTTAATTAATTCATTCAGAGCCTCTTGATTCATTCTACTTTGCATGCGACTGAAAGTCTTTTCTCCATCCCCTTTGTGTTTTTTTTTGTTTCTGTTTCCCTTTCTTTTCAACATAGTTCTCTATGTATGTTGATTCCTCTGACCTCAATAGTCCTGTAGCAATGGAGACGGATGTCCCTTTGATAGAAGATGTTCAGAGGTTAAAAAAGACAGTTGAGGAGGGCGCGACTCAGGTAAACCTGACTTTCTCTCTGTCTCTGTTCATCTTTCCTCTTATAATCACTCCATACATTGATAAATTTGTGTATTACCAAAGCTTGCAAAGTCTTCTAACTGAAGCAATTTGCACTACAGGAATTATCACTTTATACAGTGTGTATTAAATATAGTCTGTTTTATTTTATTTTAAGTATTTGTTTATTTATTTATGTTTATTTTTTTTAAATGAATCTTAAGTGCTTAAAAATGCAGAAACAAACAAATCTGGACTAAACACTGGAATCAAGAGCTTTCTGTTTAGTGTGTTTACTTCCCCTTGCATGATGTATAAGTAGTAAGGAGGCCCAAGTGTTCAATATTATATACAAATATAAGTAATTGATAAATAAGTAAATGATCAGTAATACATGGTTAAAATATATATATTAGTGAACCAATAATTAATAATAATACTAATAATATGATACATTTTGATATCTAGGTTTATTATTCTGAAATGTTTTTTCATCATTTCTATGATAACTGGTGACAACTGTCAGGAAAACTGAAATAAAAAGTGACATTTTCCCCAAAATGCCATTACTAAATTAAAAAAAGATTTGAAATAAAAAATAAACTAAGCAAGAATGAACGGTTGAGTTGTAATGATTTCCTATTATTATTTGTTATTAAATAAGTAACTAATTAATTAATTTAGTTTATCATTATGTAATATATTACACCTGTATTTGTATAATTATTCATCTCATCATGTGTTATTTTTTTCATATTGAACACTTTGGTGCTCCTAAGTGTAGCGCAGGACGTCCGATGTTGTGTATTTCATTTGAAGTTGTTGTTTTAATATTTTTGCCTCAGTACAACATGCTTTAAACTCAGTCAGTCTTGGTTTTCCTCTTGTTAATTAGATTTTGATGTATGTAACTGAATTTTGCTCCAGCTGTTGTTGTGCTTCATCTCAAAGATAAGATCAGAACAGGGACAATTTGCTATGTTGACAGAAGATGATGACATGAAATGGTATAAATAAGCCTAAACGTCTTCCCGTCTTCCTTCTCCATTTGACAGTTGCAGCATGACCAGCGGAAAGAGCGGCCCATGGTGCGACGTAAATCTGAGTTGCCTCAGGATATCTACACCACAAAAGCCTTGGAGTCCCACCGCAGAGCTGAAGACATGTTGACCACCCACGATGGACTCTAGGTCCCGCCACCTGCCGGCTCTTGGTTCAACTGCCCCCTCTACCCTTGACAGCCATGGACATCCTCTTGGCCCAGGCGCCAGAACTACACTGGCGACCCACACTGGGCTCTCATCCCTCTTCCCACCATTTACCCAGAATCCTTAGTTCTCCTTCATTCCTACTGCCCCAGTGCAGAAGCCCTGTATCCACTTCCCTCAGATTTCTGCTTTCTCAGGTTTTTTTCTTTATTTGAAGAGGAGCGGGAGTGTGTTTATGTGTCTTTTTAGCCCTTGCCACATTCAGCGTGTTCTCCCATTGTTTTCCCTTTGGTTCCACTCACCTGGTTCCTTCATTCCTTTCTTCCAAACTTGTTCACAAAGGATCGGACATGGTTACATAGGAACTGACGGACTCACTGTCTAAGGATCGTCTCTTGGTCTCTGCTTGGTTTTCTTTTCTGTCAAAGGGAACAAAAACAGAACCTGTTGGTCAAATGAAAGACAAGACTTTCCTCTCATCTGTTGTATGTTTTCTTTATTTTTTTTGCTCAATCTAACGGACATCTTATCAGTGCCAAGACTGTTGTGCTCTTTATGTTTGTTTTGTTTCATGTTTTTATCTGTGACTTTAACAGGGACACTTGCCTTTGTTTCTGGTCACTGGTGTTTGAAATTTTTTTTGTTTTAGTTTAGCACACTTAAGACCAAACTGAGGCCTGTCCTTAGCCTTGCAACGTCCAGGAAAGATGGCAAGGAAAGGGGAAGTTGTCCTGTGGACATCTGACACTTTCCATTTTATTGTTTTGTGCCATATGCCGCTCTTTTATATGCTTGCTTCCTTATGTTCATTGGCAATATTTGAAAACCAGACCATAGTGATGCCTAGACGGTTCAAACAATGGTACTCACTGGGTTTGAGTTTAGTAAATGAGGATGAACCTGAATGAAAGCTCTCTGTATTCGCTACCTAAGTTGCAGTATACTGGGCTTTATAACATGTATATAATGGCTACATGCCGAGTAGAAAGACTGAGAGCACGGCTGTGCAATGTTCAAGGTGAGTGTTGGGTTATATATATATATATATGTACTTTAAAATGAACATAGATGATTATCTGTGTAAAGGAAATATAGTCAGGTGATCTTTTTTTTACTGTGAGAGGAGGCACAGATCTGTTTGTGTGTTTTAACACCTAAAAACTCCACTCACTGATGGTTTCTGGCAGCCATTACTAAGTTAGGACCTCTTCTCATTATGTTTCTTTTTAAAGAGCATGAAGGTATATTGATATTGTTTGCTATAAAGATTTTAAAATCCTCATTGTTAATTAAAAATAGGATTAATTTATTATCAAACGTGAGACCTGGCAACCTCAGTAGCTATTAACATTCTGACACGATTAATACAGAAATAATTTCATGAGAGCTACCAAAAACCTTAAATTTAAATTTTAAGCGTGGCATGTTTTTGTTGCTACCATTCCTGAATTCAGTTAACTGGTTTGTGGGGTATGTATATTGTACACTTCTCAGTGAGGAAGTTGTTTAAGGTTGGAAAATATCTTCCAGTCAGTACCATTGTTTAAACTGAGGAGGTCTGCTAGATTTCTTCATATTTGACGTGTTGTATTTCTTTGTCTTGTCTCTGGAGGTTAATAGCGTGGATGTCAGGTTTTGGATTCTTTTTTTCTTTCTTTTTTTTCTGGCCATTCAGAAAGCCCAGCGCTGAAACAGACTGGTATCAAATGGCCACAAAAATGCCAGATGCTGAAAATAAACTGACATTGTGACTTGGCTTGTTAACTGTATTAATACTGTATTTGCTTGAATGCAAAAAGATGTAAATTAAAACTACCATGTCAAACATGTACCTTTTACCCTGGAGGAATGCCATTCACCAAACCGATTTCTGTTGTTGAGGTCATTGCATTTATGAAACAGTCCTGCTTGCTGGGAGAGATGTTTTATGGATTTTATGAGTTTGAGTCAGAGATGTTAGAGGTTTATTTTAGTGCTGAAAACAACAAGTCATCCGTGTTAGCAAGAGATGATTTGAAAATGATTTGGTGGCTTGTTCTTTCTGCAGGATCTTTGCAGATCTTTTAATTTTAACATATTATTTCCAAAACATGATAACTTAAAGTGTCCTTTTGTATGTGACCTGTACTATATGATTCATTTAATATTGTATATATGATTTACCTTGTTTCATGTAGTGTTATATATCTAGATTAATTTTGTACAAATTGTCCCTCTGTACAGAATAAAACATCAATAGCAAGTAAAAGAAGTCAATCTGGCACATACCGTTTTATTTCTCCTGTTTTGGCTGTACTTCCAGTGACACAAGAATTTAGAAAATGTACTTATTTTTCTTATTAAAATCTGCAAAGTTTCCTCCCTCCTCTAAATAACTGAGAAAATGTTCAAGCCCGTTGTGTGCTCCTATCACTGTCTTTAGTGGTGTACAACTATATAGAATGAATAAAGAGATTATTTGAATATATATTTTCAACCATGCATCCATTTTGGCTTTAATTAACTGAAAGGGCACACATCTTAAACGTAAAATATATAAACAATTGAGTCTACTGTAACAAGGATTAAAGAAGCCTGTATTAGTAGTAACATTTGGGCTACTGGAGACCCTGTGTTCTCTTTAACAGCCCACAAAACATACTTAACATGGTTTAACAGTTTGATACTTTGACGTTTCCTAATGTTATGCTCCACTGTTTAGGGTCTCACAGAGCTGGGTACAGAAGTAATGTGTCCTTTCATGGTTAAATACAACCGTTTTACAACCAGTTATATATCAGTGTTTGCTGTTAACAGTACTTGTTATGCATCAGTACACTCCAAAACATCAAATGAGTCAATCTGAATTTCTGTTACTGGAGTATTATGAGATTCTTCATGAGAGGAGTCGCATCGACCCTAAACATAATGTAGGATAAAACATTTTACAGTCTTTGTCTGTGATAACTAACAAAAGGTATATGTACTTGCACTATGCATAGTCCATATACCATATAAAACATATAGAAAGACTACTTTTCCTTTTCCTTGATTTATATTTGTTTGAATAGCTAATTTTCAGCATTACCACTTTGGGTTTTAATGAATTAAAAAATAAAAGCAAAGGTATTTAAAGGGAAAATGTTCATTTTAATGTCAATAGTCAAAGGTTTAAAGTCAATAGTAAAGTCATTTTCAATAAAACAAGGGTTAACAATGACAAACAGAACTGGCATCTATCAAAATCATTCTGATTATACACTGTATGTCTTCACTTGGTTTGATATTGTAGCGTAGAAGCTGCCTCTCATAAAAGGAATAAGGTTGGGCGCCAGACAGGCAAAAGTTAATCGACCGTTGGTAATGTTTATGGCACTGGACGGTTTTGAACACAAGGGGGAGCCAGATAGTTGGGAATGGCCATTTAATAACAGTCGTTACCTTTAGTAGTTACTAACAGTAACTACCAGTAGTCAATTATACCAAGCAGAGAGTAACATCTGCAACTCCACCTGCAGATGTGGATGCAGCATTTATCCCACAGGCCACGTCAAGTATCTGAACTATGGATGCTTTGAAAAATAATCTGGAATCCAGTAATCAGCAACACAAAAATAATCCATATCTCAACCAAAGCTCAGATTTACACAATAATCAGCCCCTCACATACACCGCAATAAAATGTCTGTCTCACTGGTTTTCCAGCAGCACCCTCACATGATGGATGCGACAGCAATGTGAACCATCAGCGTTTGCTAGTGAATAGTAACTGCAGAAAAACATCACCAAGTTGTATTATTATTATCTGGAACTGCACCACTGACAAGGGAAGTTTGTTTAACATTTCATGTCCAAATTGACAATTCTGTAACATCAACAATAACCAGTTTACCACATGAGGCTCAATCTACTTCAACTGATTCATCCTGTAATCGTGCAGTACTACTGTGATGTACAACAGAATCAAACACTGAATACCTGTTTACATGTGACAAACATTGAAGTAGAGCTGAAATGATTAGTCATCTAATCAACTGACAAAGCATTGATAATCAATTCAGGCAAATATTCCAAACATTAGTTTCTTTGTCAAATTTAACTCATTACTGTTATGAATATCTTTGGGTTTTGAACTGAAATGTGAAGATTTGAATCCATTTTCACTATTTCCTTATATTTTAGACAAAATGATTAATCAGTTAATCAAGAAATTGATCAAGTTAATCAATACTAAAAATATTCATTAGTTGCAGCCCCACATTGAATTACATTTTTTTAGTATAATTAGTATAGTATAGTTTAAGTATTTAAATGACCAAATAACGTAAACTGCTGCAGACAGCAAGAGACTGTTCAATGCATTTAATCATTTTAATGGAGTTCCAGATCATTAATAGAGACTTAATCGTTCTTCTGCATTGAGCCGATTACATTTGAGAAAATGATATGAGAAGGCAAAGCTCCTTCATAGGGAGAGACGTAGAGAAAAAAGGGGTCAACCTTTTCTGCTGAAACACGTGCTGTATGGCTTACTTCCTGTTTCAGTAATGAGAGTGTTTTTGTTTTGATGTCGTCAACCTTGCATTCCTGTAACAGTTGGCTGTTGTAGCTTATCTCCCGGTGCAGACAGAGTATTAAATCTTGATGTTACACAAGGTGATGGTGGAGCTATGAGTCACAAAGGACCGGTGAGCGGAAGGCCAATTGTAAACAAGCGTATTTGTTTTGGGAAGGGGATGATTTCAGGGAAACCAAACACTTGTCGTTTCTCTGAGACATTTCCGCAAGATCTGTTGCTTTGTCCTGAGCTGACACTGCTGAGGGAAACAACCCTGGAATACACAGTTGGCCTGAGGTCCCAGAGTTGTAAACTCTCTTCTCTTTTACTCCATTAAAGGGAGCAGACAAAACTTTGAAAGTATTTGAACATTTATAATCCTACTAATTCTTCTAAAAGCAGCATTGCAAATGTCTCCAAAATCATCAATAGATTATTTCTGTTTCCCTAATTGATGCGGTATATGATCATAATATTTTGGTCTGATAAGTGAATATTAAGGACTAAACACAGTTCACAACAGCCCAAACTTTTTCATGACTTTATCTTTCATTTGGACTGACTAAAGAAACGACCTCTATTCTGGAATAAAGCACAAAGCTTTCAGTTTTCTGAAAATTGACCAAACTGCTGAGGCCAGGCTCATAACTATAAACAGAGAGAAAAGATTGCATTGTGCCATTTTAACCACATTGCTATGGCCCTAATTTCTTTTCAAAGGATAATTTATTGTCCTTTTCAAAAAAAAAACAAAAACCATGAAAAGGCCGAAGCAGACAATTATTTGACCCAACTAACAAGTATTGCCTCTGTATCTCTGTATCTGAAACACGTCAACAAACCAAGTGCACCAAACGGAGACTCCAACAAATTCAGTTTGAGTTTGCTAAATGTGACAGTGCCCATATACTGTATATGTAACCCTTTCCTGGAGATTTAAGCCTTCATTAGGAATGAATGGGCTTCGACTTGAGTGCTACAGACAGACTGGGGAAGTCACTCACTTCTCATTCACAACACAGTTCATGAAAATGAGTGGTGCACAATTTTGAGTGTAAACAGTTTGTGTCTGCCATAATACAAACTCTAGATAACTAATACTATACTACGCTACCTGACACTATTGACACTAAACGTTACTGCCAACATTTTCTCAAAAGCCATCAGCAGTATTTCATTTTAGAGTTCAAAGTTCACCTATGAAAATAACACATTTATCTAGATTTCTTCTTTCTGTGATAATGGAAATTCCATGGTTAAGCATTACAGTGAAAGTTACTCTGTGTTAAAGCTACTTTCATCCCCTTGACATGCTCCTTTCTTTTTGCTTTCCATCATTCTGTCCTGTATGTCTGAAGAGTTAAAATGATCACACGTCTCCGCACTAGAGAGTTCTTTTTTTTAACTCCACTATTCATTCAGCATGGCTGCAGATCACATGATAATTCCTGATACATGAATATATTTAAAAAGATGAATGAATAAAAGCTACAGCACAGTAACTGTTTCTCATGTTCCATAACTGAATGACTGAAAGTTCTTATTTAATTTGGTTAAGAGTGGTTGGTTTTGACTTCTTTATGGTGTGTTACCTTGGTTTATCATATGTATGTCTTAAATGAATGTGTGACCAAATGTGTCCAAAAGATTGTTATTGATTACAATTATATACAAGTACATAAGAGCAATTAGCTGAAGCTAAAACAATACAAAATAAAATAAAGTAAATAAAAAAGCAGGCCATAATATTGGAATGAGGATACGAGTAAGCTAAGAACAGATGCATAATGTATGCTTATATGTACAGTGTGTATGTGTTAATATACATGTTAAAACATAAAATCATCTCACTGACTGGAGACAGCAGTGTAACAGTAATGCAAGACAGCAAGATTATATCTATATATATATATATATATATATATATATATATGATATAAACGTTGAAATTTAGGGATTTAAAATGTTGTAATATGTATATGCTGTATGTATGTCAACATAATACCATAAAACGAAATAAATGCTAGTGTGACACGGAACGTTTTTAGGCCTCTGCACCCTGTTAGACAATCAGACGTGGAACCACAGCTGCCTATCTGCTGTAAGTAGAACGCTTTAATGTGCCGTGACCTCAGTAATAATGAAAGATTATCAAAGCAATTTCTCCCTCTCTGGCGTTACGCATGTTAACCATGACCCAAAATGAACCTGCAGCCAGGGTGTCACTCTGTTTGCTTATCAAGTGTCTCTACTCTGGACAGGACTGTTAGAAAACTGCTACAGTGGGTCACAACAGTGATGTCTGCTTCTCTTGACATTTATATTGCTAACATAACCCACCATGACCTATTAACTGATCTGTACTGCACTTGGATATCTGCCAATATGAATGTTGGAGCCAGGGTGCTCACTTTACCAGCCTAGAGGTCCACATTGTAGGACTATCACTGCAGACAAAAACTGAAGATGCCACTTTATGACACCTAAATCCCACTGTTGGGTAATGTGAGTTGAAAAATAGCAGAACATATTGTAATTTTGTGCATATTAATAGGCTGGAAAGATATAGGTGTGAAAAAAAGAAAAAACAAACACATCACAAATAGCCAAAAACGAACTGAGGATGCTGGTATATTGCCTTACATCCTAAAGGAATGTAACATTACACAAACTGACTTTGTTGTTCATGTAATGTGTTGGGGAAACAAAGGCGATACCGAGATTAATTCTTACTGATCCAGGTCAGAGACCAGTCTGCTCTCTCAAATCCCAAAGCATCTCCTGGGCTTGTATATCTCAGTGTACTGCTGCCAAGCTGTCCTCACCTGCCCTACCTGACTCACAGGTGGCTCAAAGCCAAGACTGACAGACTGCTGGAAGGGAAACCTGCCACCATCTGGAACATCACAGGCTGCCAGAAACAGTCACGGCCAGACAAAATGTTACATCCCCTCGCTATTGTGCGAGGTTCAGTATCCTGCGAGTGCCTTTCGTGGAGGAGATAAAAGCTCAAGCCTGCTGCGAAATGGCATTTTCAACCTTTCGTAGTAAGAGTGAACAATATTTAATATAATGATTTTTTTTTCAAATCTATCTATCTATCTATCTATCTATCTATCTATCTATCTATCTATCTATCTATCTAATATATTTATCTATATCTGAGTACCAAACAAACAGGTGCAGCAGCTTGGAAACAGCCACAGTTAGCAACACTGTGTGACAGCAGTGAGGGGCATAGATATTTGAGAGGAGGTACAGTATAAATTACGCTCCAATGAATTTACCACAAGGTTTAGGGATGCAACGAAAGATTATTTTCATGATCGACATTTTAAAATGTCGATTTGTGTCCAGCCAGCACTCCACAATCCAGAGATACTGAATTTGCAATAACGATAACAAATTATTCAAACTTTCATAAGCTGGCTGTTGATTAATTTTCTAAAGATTCACTAATTAATTAACTGATTTAGTTCCGATAAGGTTCATGCAATTTGCAAGACCAGTTTTTGTGGGAAATGTCTAACTTTGCAGAACACTGTATTGTATAACGTATAAGGGAAGTGTAGTGGGGAAAAGTGAATGTGTGAATTAACCCAGTTAACCCAGTGATATCAGACAGCGTACACCCTGAGCTGCATTCAATGAGTTAATCAAAAATAAATATGAATAAACACAAAATCTGACTATTTCATAACAGGAAACACACAGAATGAGGAGTTGTGATTACGATTTCTATCCAAAACCACAGGTATACATATACACACATACACATATTTAATGTGTATTTTATGTGTATTATTGTCTTATTCAATCTCTTTTTCTTTATCAAATTTTAATAGGCATCTTTCTCAAGTGGAGTTTCCCCATGTGTTTCACTATAGATAGATGCTACACGCAGACTGAGCACAAATCAAATGAAAGGTATAGTGCAAAATTGCCCTGCACTTTCATGTCAGTAACTTTTTTTTCTAGAGCAAACAGTTAATCTAACATTTCACCCTGCTTCTCTCCTGAGCTAGACTGAGATACTTCATTTCAAAGGTGACAGGAGAGAGAGAAAGGTATTACAGGGACAACATAGTCACATGAAATGTGTCCCAGATCACTGCCCTACCAGGACGAGCCAAAATCCGGCTTGTATTCTAATCATATATATTTAGAATCTCATCCTAAATTTACAAATCTAAATGAAGCAGAAGCTATATCGTTTCTGTCGTGCTCTATAATTCAAAGGTCTGTGGACCATCAACTAAATGCACGTCAGGGCCAGCAAAGCTTTAAAACAAGCATCGGAACAATTATATGTTATGATGGCGGATGGTTTTGAGTTCACATAGATCTTTAACATTTGGAGGATTTGGTGCTTCCCACAAGCAGCAGACAAACTGCACCTTTTCATTTTACAATCCACTCTGTCTGAAGTATTGCCTAACTGTTTTTTTTTTGGGAGAGACAGTGATGTTTTTATGCCTCATATTCCTTCAGATTCTGGATTGAAAAACAGGTGATATGGGGGAGTGAAAGAGAAACTGATACCATATCTGGACTCTTCTCCACTGACATTTCTTGAATGTGTAATGACATAGAACATCAGACATCTGGATGATCTTTGAGAACTTGACATTGATTGGCAGTGGCTCTAATAAAACTTGAAAATGTTTGTGCACCTGGCTTTTGTGCACGCTCTGAAAAAAAGAATCCACTGAAAACGTGCTGTGGCGGTTTAGTAGATGAAGTCCTGCCTTGATCCTATAGGGGGAGGTGTTACTCTGCAGGGACTGGAGCACGAGCCTGGGACACATTGGACGATGAGAGATGGAGGGAAAGGGCAGCTGAGGTGAGTGGCGGGGTGGCAGCCACAGCCTAAAGCCTCGCCACAGCCCCCGCAGGGTAATCTAATCAGCTGTTTCAGAGACTCTTGCGGCCCTGCATCTCTCTCTCTCATTTTCTGGGAATAGAGAAGAGCTCATTCCTCATTTTCAAGTGATGTGCCTCATCTCATTATCTTCAATCAGGAATGTAGAGGTTTGAAAACAACTGATAAACACAGGCACATTTTTTCCCTCTGCAGGACGACGGGGTTTAGTGTATCTTTTTTGTGGATTGTGACATTGCCCTTCATAGGAGGGATTCTACCAACTTCAGATGATGTTAATATACTGCTGGTTTGCCATTGCTTATAAACCACTTTAGTGCAAAGTGAATGCCAGTAGTGGACTATTCAAAGTATTCATAGTATTCTATTCAAATTTACACTTCTCTCTGGTGCAATTGAATATGAATCCATTCATTTGTCATCCTTCAATTCAAACATTTACCACAAATGTCTAGTTATAACCCATTAAATTTTAGAGGCATCTGTACTGACTAAGCAGCAGAGCATCATAAAATCTGCCTCTGTCGTTGGGTCATACAGCTGTTAAAATGAGTCTCTTGATCAGACTGGAAATGAGTGTTTGTGTTTGACAAACACCCTGCAATCTGTTTAATTAGTTACAAGCGGATGGTTTTATATAACAGGTTATGGGTGAAATTTTGAATTTGGATTTGGATTCCATTTGGATTGGATCAAATTTGAGGTTCAACCAACTTTACAACCAGAATGGACATCTGTCAGAACACAGCACGTCCACAAAAATCACCTTCAGGTCTCTGCTGGCACATCCTGAAGACAAGGCCCTCCCAGAGAGGAAGACTGGAGTGGTGTCTGACATCAAATGCTATAAGTCTAAGGAATAAAATGGCAAGGACCATGGACAAGAGACTATGTGCATTGGGAAGGGGGTCACACGTCACTGACCAGGAGTCAGTGGACGGATCTGTTGAGCTACAGTTAAAAGCTCCAGAACACGCTAAAACCACCTCTGACACCCAAATACAGGGCAAATTATGCACGGACGTGGCAACAACAACAGTCGGTACTCTCCCATTGTACTTACTGCAACATGCACTCATTTGACAGTTTTTAAGGTAGACATAGCTACCTAGCACCAAATTATACTTAAAATAGTAAAAGTTAAAGTTCTCATTACAATAATGTATTTCATAAGATTGGGTTATAATTATTGGTGCCTTAATGTGTACACCACTTTAATATTACAGCTAGTAAAGGTGAAGCTAAGTTTAATCATTTTTTACATGGCTGTGGCTTATGAATGTTCCCTTATAGGTATGAATAAATTGCTACTCCCTTGGCCTTGTTTTCCTAATTCTTTCATTTTATTAATAGTTTTTAATTCATACATATCATCTATGTGTTTGTGTTTTAATTTGTGTTTATTTATGTCCAATATCTTGTCTTTAAACTATCCACATAGTTTTTGTGGTTGCAACTTATGTGGTAACTCACACTTTGTGCACCATTATAGTGCTTCCACCTTGAATGAAATGGCTACATACATAAAGCTTTGCTTGCTTCTTCCACTGTCCACATTGAGGTAATTAGTATTCTATTGGTCTCTGATTCATACAACAAAATCATACAAAATTTATAATACAGCTGTGTTATGTATTAATCATAAACTTTGTTTGTTATATTTTCTATCATCTAGTCTGCAAAGTAATAAATAACATTATGAGATACATGTAGTCCAGTGAAAAGTACAATACTTCCTTCTGAAATGTAGTTGAGTTAAAGTGGTATGAAATGGAATCAATCATCTAAAAGTACACACACCTCAAAATTGTACTTAGGTTAAGTATTTGAGTAAATGTAGTTACTTCCACCACTGATTATAACGTTCAGTTTTTGTTCCAACTGTTTTCAGGAGGTGCTGATTCAACTTTATTTTTTGTTTCTTTTGTCCGGTAACACCCCATATTTTTGAATGGGGGTGTAGGCTACACAACAAAAACCCTTTTAATAAAAACTGAACACTGTAGCGTTTGAAGGGACATGGTGGTCATATAATACATCCATAAGGGAGGATTTAGAGCAGGGCTGGGTTCATTTTAGCTTGCTGTGCCTAATAAATTGTCACCTGAGTGTATAGCCAACACACATTTTTTCAATATGGCGGGATATTTAAATGTCTGCTGCACCGCTCACTCTTTTTTGTTGCTAGGTTACTACTGCACTGCTAATGGACCTTATCATGAAGCTCACCTGAGAGACCACGTCGCTTTGGCATGGTTTTATCGGCAAAATATTCTCCTGCTGTCGTTATCCTGTAACTCCGTTCATCGGAAGCTCCTCACGTCAGCTCCTCACGTCAGCTTGCGAACCCAGCACTTCTGTAGTGGAGTTGAACTGTCCTGGACCGGCTGTGGACATCTTAAGAACTATCTACACCGACCGCTGACCTGCTACTGCTTCACTTCAGCAAGCTAAGTGTTAGGCTCATAACGTTTCTGGTATTAGCTGCTAACGCTAACATGCTTTAACGTAACTGTCAACATCAATTACCAAGGAAGCAACAGGCCTTTTTAAATTTGCTTTGGTGTTAACTGTGAATTAACTAATTTTCTTGTCATGGCTGAGATTAGTTTTCTGTTGTTTGTTGTTTGGCACGCATTATGATGCTCTCATGCTGCTGATTAGTGGTGATATTTCAACAGTGTTTTGACTGTTGTGGTGGATTTGTTCTTGGGCACATTTCTCCCCCCCCCCCCATTTCCTGTTTACTCTAAAATCCTGGGTCTGTAGAGGAGGGTAATATTACAACTTTGACGATGTGCAAATATGGCTGCTGTCATAATACTAGCATAATGGGAAACTCAACATGTCTTCTGAATATAGGACTTATGGACAGGTAGTCATGTTTACATATTTTTATCCATACTTTCATAATCTGCTGAGAATCAACGAAATGTTTCAACTCACAATGTGAGTTGATGGTCAGTTTGCTTTAAACTTGTTAAACTACTGAGCTCTTTCTCAGTGGTTTAAGCTGCTACCACACTTGGCTGCACTCATGCCAATGCCAACTTTAACCTTATAATCATCACTCCCAAATGTTTGTTCTGCTGAGCTTTGGTCAGGGTCAAATGCTGCCAAATATCAACTCTGTATGTACTGTATTTCCACACAATAAATCTGTTCCATGTGAGGAAACAGACTGAACTTAGATCACGAACTGTACAATGGTTTATAGGCTATACAGCAACAAAGTTTCCATCTAAGTGGTGATGTATTCCCAAATTACTGGCTCAAAAATGTGAAGTTATGTGAAACACGATGGTCTTTTTGCTAAAATGAATACGCTTTCATGTAATAAAACATTAATCTTTAAGGAAACCATCTAGGAGATGCACTATTTCACACAAAAAAACGCCACATATTGAACGAGTGTGACTGCATAGGCTGATGACGAAATGAGATGTATCAGGGTCTGGGTGGCTTATCACATTGGCTAAACAATTTCCTTGGGGAAACCATGTAGTGTATTAAAGGCTTTTTCAGGAAATAGACCATCTGGAGATTTTTCAGCTTCATGTTGTGCTCATGAAAGACACCAGGGATCTTTTCTTCAAATGTGACTCTAAAGTAATCCTGTTTATTCTCATAGCTAATTTGTTTTTTTTAACACAGTTTGAGGATTGATTTGTTAAACTTGAAACAACGTCCACTCTTGTTGAAACTATGATCAGCATTCATATGATGGGTTGAGTGCTGATCATTTGATTGCAAGTGCATGGTGTGTCAGGAACCCTCTCATCATGCAAAGGAGCAATAGATTCATTAGCATAAGTCTTGTTTCTTGTGTTTCTGCATTGTTACTAGTCTTATTTTGTTCTTCATTGTGCTCTATGTTTTCCACTCATCATTAGACTGCTATAAAAATTAAATCTTACTGAGAATCTCTCAAAAAGCATGTTTAAATTGCATGAGAAATTTTAGGACAGGTGAATTCTACAGTTCATATTAAGTTTAAGTTTTCCCATTTTAATGTCAGATGGCTCGATTCATCTTTTAATAGTCCTTTAATTAAATTTTCTTTTATTTACAAACTTTTATTTTGTTCTCTTAGTTATGAAAATTTAGAGTTTATTAATGAGTTTATATATTTTTATATATATATATATATATATATATATGTACATAGGGTTCATCCCAAAACATATTGGTCCTGATCCAGCTAACTGTTAATGAGCTGCATTTTTGCAGGCTTGGGTTTAAGGACTTGTTGCTCTGACAACAGGTCCAGATGAATGCTGAATCTGCTTTAAAGAACCAACAAATCCAGACTCATGTCAAATCATCAAATCATCTGTTTGTGGAGGCCCAGCAGTGTGTTTATGGGTGCCACCTCAAAACCAGAAGGTAGGGTTTTGCTTGGAAATGGTTTTATGTTTAGGTATAAGCCCAGAGACAATTAAGTTTAGATACAGTATAAAATAGAATCATGGCGAGATAAAAAGACACTGAGATGTGTTTTTAACTATCTCTTTTACTATCAGCTTTGTTGGCATGAAATGTACTGCATGATGAAACATGAAGTAAAAAAGGCTTAGCAAAGCTAAATCCTCAATGAATTAATATTTTACAGTTTGCTCCATGGGTTCATGCACTGTGGCAACAACCAGGACATTCAGCATTCAAATTAGAACAAATTAGAAACACATTTCTAGATATTTCTGTATGGTGTTTACCCGTAGCTTGAATGTAATTTTTGATTTCTGTCATTTTGTGCACACGAGTAACTCACTAGAATGTGACACACTAAATCTCAACAAAAATAGAAAAATAGAGTGGGTGGCTGCTTTGGGTGATGTGGAGGGTAACTCGCTGCTGGGGGTGATGTGGAGGTTAACTCAGAGCGCATAAAATAGAGCAGTCAAGAGTGATCCTGCTAATCAACTTCAGGCTAGTTAGTTCACCTGTCATCAAAAGAAGACCTTGGCATCTACAACAATACTGTTCATCTTGCTAGTAGCAGTTAAAGGAGCTATTTGTAAGTTTGCTTCATTAATTTATTGATAATGAATATACATACAACCCTTTAAGTGATGAATCGGTTGTGTAAAGACAGACTGACAAATAGTCTTTTCTCTGATAAACACCTCTTAAAACAACTGATGGATAATTTCACAAAAACACCTTACACTGTTGAACTAAGTTGGCACTGTTAGCTTGAACCCAGCCTACCTCTGACCTTTCACACTGAACAAGACCTTCTGGCAGACGGGATGGATTGTTGTTTACATAATTTTTAGTACTCTATACACTATAAGTACAAATACCCAGGAGACACAGACCCTCATAGTGCATTCATTGTGGTTAAGATCGTGTCTTGCCCATCATAATGTTTACATCAGTGGTAACTGAACCTCTCTGCACTGTCTGCAAGGTTTAACACTTTGCTTTATTTATGCTTGATTTACAGCCTGGAAGAGTGAACTGTTTGGAGAAACATGGAGGTAGACCTTATGAAATGCACATTTGAGATGGCTTAACATGGACAATATTTACATTATTTACAATGATGTTTGTCCTTTAACATACTACATATGTAACCCATGGCTGAATGGGATATGAATCATCATATGCTGTAACAGTGGCATTTACTGTATATGTCCTTGTATGGACACATTCCTGTGATCATGAAACCGAAGAACTACGCCTGACAGCGTAAGAGGCTCTTACAATACAGTTTGTCACAGAGTAAATTATATGATTAGATTTTTTACTGTGTTCTATAATACAGTTATAGTTAAACAATTTTACAGAATTAACACGTTAGGAAACACAGTTCAGATTAATACTGTTAAAGTGTCATAACAAAATCTGTTGGCAGATGTTCTATATTAAATCCCTTCAATACTTCGATATTGTGGTCCGTGCATCTTGTTTAGGGCCCCTAACAGTCTTCAACCATTCAGGCAATTCATTTAAAGTGCTTGAGATTCAGCCAGGGGTAAGAAAATGGCACAACATAAAAGATATATTTTGTTGGGGGGCACAATCTCTTTGAAAACTCTTGCAACCTTTTTCCTTTATGCTTTGATTTTTTTTTTACCATCGAATTGGACTGGAAAAAAGACTGAAAAGATAGAATGTATTTTGCAAATTACTTGCAGACTATATTCCATTCAGACATGTTAGGACTCAAGACACAATGAGAATATAATGCTTTGATTGATTGTCAACAACAAAATCAATATTAACAACAGTAAATGTAGCTAATAGTTTGAGATAGGGTTTGACAGATTCATGTTTAATGCAGTTTCTTAATTAATGTATTATGAAATTAAATGTTTCCACTATCAGCCACAGTCATTCAGTCACAGCAGACAGCGGGGTTTGTCGTGCTGTAGCAATCCTTGGCCTCATGTTACCTTACATGAACTTGTTTCCAATTAAATCCAAATTTTAAGTTTGGGAAAAAGAGTAGGGTCATGTGAATAGAGTTGAATTATCAGAATTGGTATTGGTTGTTGGATCCCTAGTGTGATGTGTTAAATGGAAAGGCTGTTAAATTTTTGTAAGGAAAATAATTTATCCCCATACTCTACTTCTGCTGAGGATGCTTTCTGCATGTATTTGACTGAAAGCTCAAAAAGCAAAAGTAGTTTTTATAGTAGCAGTCGAAATGATCAACCTATTTGTAAACATTTTCTGCAGTCGCGTTTAGCAGTGATTGAGAAAATGTCCAACATACTAACTATTGAACTAACATGCACTCCTCCCACACACAACCTGTTTTTCTGACATTTCTGCTTTTATTGCATTCATGTCTCCCACTGATCTCTCCATATGGTGAATAAGTTTGAGTCCCTGCACATGTTCTGCACTCAGCCCCTCACATATCTTACACATCTCCTCTGTCAATTTACCAGTCTGCGATGAAACAGAATGTTAAAGGAGAGCATATCTGAAAGTTACTGACGGCCACTGATCAAAAATATTTAAATCTGTAATCATATGGAGGCCTGCAAACTTTACAAGACATCTATGTAACGCATCTTAAGGTGTGTCATTTTAATGGATACTGCTTTATGAATATTGCTTGAATGTGGGAGTTTAGTGGCTCGAGCTTTAATTATCACATTAATGAAAAGGCAAGATGTTCACACTGACACCTCAGTAATGACCATGTTTGTAGAGTTATATACATCTCCATCCTATATGGCGTGGCATACTGACAATTTAAGAAAGTTGAGCTGAAAGAAAGTTTCTTCTGAAATACTGTATGAGGGTGTGGGTTAATTTGTGTTTTATTAGGTGCAAAAGGGTACCGTTTTCTTTTATGAGCCAAATATCCTGGAGATTTGAATCAAATTCGAGCCAGCTATGGGAAGGATGGAAAGTTAATTCATCACCAACTGGCCTTTTTAGTGTTATGTATAGTTATTAAATGTTTATATAGCTCTTTAAAGAAAACTTTTCAGACATCATAGATACACACATTCTTTACTGTAATTGCCTGAACCTCAGCAGTAAACTCCCATATTCACATAACAGAATGTATATCGCCAGTGTTTATAAGTGAAAGTCTTGCCGCAGAGCAAACAGAATCATGCAGAAAGCTATTATGACTACTTACATATGACTGGCAGTTTACACTTGGAACTTGTTCAGAAAAAAAGACTGTATGTAACAGACAAACAAGCCTCTTGGGTGGTATAGAGACTGGGAGAATTCATGACAGCAATTCCCTTACAGCCTACCATGTATCAGTGGTGTTTTGTATGTTGATGTCAGAGTAATGAGAACAATTGGCAGTAAACTCCTCATAAAATTCAGCACGTTCTTGGACAGCTGTTGGGTATGACGCTGCAAGCAAATACCTGCATACTCACAGTGTCTCCAGGTGTGGTTGTTTAATATCCACACTATGATCTGGTGTAGACATTTATGCTTTATGTATAAATGAGCAAATTGAGTATGGTTGTAAAAAGCATCAGTGATGCATTGGTAATTGTACCAAAAGCTGCACATGACACTGTACTACTAAGCTGTTGCAACTCTGGTGTAGGAGTCTATTTGTTGAATTGAAATGTTTGTATATGTTGGTATTGATCAATCGACCACTTACTTTTTCAACCAATCAACTAGTTTTTTGTTTGCCAGACTCAGTGTTGTCCTCAAATAGCTTTTTTTGTTTTACCAACAGTCCAAAACCCAGAGAGCTGTGAAATGTGAGAACTCTGAGTATTGGAGAAGCTGGAACCATCCAATGTTTTGGCATTTTTACTTGAAAGTTGTCTGAAACAATTAATTGACTCTCAGCATACTTGCTCATTCATTTTCTGTCAATCAATTATTCAAGTAATCATTGGAGCTCGAGTTGAATCCTGGGCTGGCCATGGACTCTTAAGTGCAACATGCTGACACGCATCAGGGAGCACTGCTTCAATGCAACATCTGTACACACACTGGAAGTGACAGACCGTAGAAAAGTAGTTGAGGCACAGCAGCTGTGATGTGTCAAATGTGAAGAAACTTCTGCTTTTCTGAAGAGTTGATACATGTTGTCATGGCGTATCCTGATGAGTTGATGAACATCAACCCCTGGTGATAGTGTGTAGGCTTACATAAAAAAAAACAACCGGTGTGGACATTTTGACACACACAATATGCCACTGGTGTGTGTTACCCTTTAATTCTGTTGATGGGATGTGTTTGATACGTCTACGGTTTGATAGTTTTGATGTGTGCGCACTGGCTGTTTAGAGCATGTGATGTTATTACTAAGGGTGGGCATAGCCGCTCAATGGTTAGTACTGTTGATTGGCTGGTCGGTGTCTTTCTGTGCTTGTGTCCTTGTGTCTCCCTGGGTTTCCTTTGATTACTCTGGCTTCTTGCCACTGTATGCCAAAGATATGCATGTCAGTGGAAAACTTGAAATTGGCAATTGGTCGGCGTAAATGTGATTGTATCTAGCATTCTGCCCACAAGTTACTCACATAGTGATTCAAAGTTTAATTTCAAAGATAGTTTTTCAGTTTAAACACTGCTGATAGATAACACAGTTGGCTCACATAATTGTTTTTAATCCCATTTTAAGACTGCCAAATAACATTCTCATCTTGGCAGGAATCACTGCAACCTAAATGTCAGCATATGCTTCTCTTGAAATCTCTGCCTCTTGGATTTTTTTCTGGGCTGCATTCTATACTTTGCATGTAAATGATTTTAAATTTTGCTGTGCCAAAACTTTCTTTTCATAGGCAAAGAGTTACCAAACAGTCATAAGAATAGGTGTGTCATGGTGTGTAAATCAATTCCACATGGTCCTTTATTGCCTGAGCTGTGCTTATTTTGGTGACACGAGAATGTTTCATGAATCAGATAAGTGTTTTATGATGCTGTAATGTTTATGACCTGGCATCAAGGATATGCTAATTGAATAGGATTAACTCGAGTTTGTAACTTTCAAAGATGATAGAGTAGTGTTGCAGTGCAATGTCTTTGCGCCTTGTTTTTGTTGCTATACAGTGAAAATGTCTTCCATCAATCTCGTAACAGACAAATAAAGTGCATTCAGTAAGTGTTCAGACCCCTTCACTTTTGAATTTTATGTTGCAACCTTATGGTAAAAAAAACAAAAACAACCCCTCATCAATTTACACTCACTGCCCCATAATGACAAAGAGAAAACAGAATTTTAATTTTTTTTTTTTGTAAATTTATTAAAAAGGAAAAGCTGAAATACCACATTGACAGAAGTATTCAGACACTTTGCTATTGCACTTGATATTTAGCACATGACTCCCATTTCTCTTGATCATCTTTGAAATGTTTCTACACCTTGACTTGAATCCATCTGTGGTCAATTCAATTGCTTGGACATGATTTGGAAAGATAGCTGATAATGCATATCAGAGCAAAATACTAAGCCATGAAGTGGAAGGAACTGCCTGAGGAGCTCAGAGACAGGATTGTGTCGAGGCACAGATGTGGGGTATTACGTGTAGATTGATGAGGGAAAAATGTATACAGTATATTTTTGATTTTAGTATATGGCTGCGACATAACAAAATGTCAAAATGGTGAAGCTGCTTAATACTTTCTGAATGCACTGTATATTAGTAAGATGGCAGGAGCATTGTAAACAGGTGACAAACATTTCTCTACAGCAGAACATGTCTGACCATAGTAATTGCATATCTTTTCACCACACAGATAATAATAACAATAACAGTATACTGTGTTAACCAAAAACATTATGGATTTTATCTGTAACTTGATCACTGATATTGTTGTCTGTACGATTGGATATTCTGACTTCTTTTAGTTTTTTTGCACCTTATTGTGTGCTTTTTATAAATCTGTCTGATAATTCATTTAAATGCTTTTAGACATGTTATTTTTGATATTTCGGAAGGCTACAAGTGGCTGTCACAGCCAAGATATAGTATAGTGCATCCACAAATGAAAATGTTGTTCAAAATCTTCATCATCCAAGCCATGCAAGGCTATCGGTAAATGCTGGAAGATGTGTGGTGCTTCAGAATTCAAATTAAGTTCACAGCAGCAAAGCTGCCTCTCTATGCAATGGAGCCATCACCAGAACAGCAGGGGTATTGAACAGACATTCACTCTAATTATAAATCAACCTCTTGCTGCTCAGCCTGCTCAGATCGCTCACACTGCTCTGTGTCTCTCTCTCTCTCTGTCTCTCTCCCTCTTTCTTTCTCTCTCGCCCACGTCTACCCGCAGCCAAATACTTTGGTTCATCCAAGGTAAATCTGCACTGGGTAAACAATCATCACCATAGGGGATGCAACTTAGACCAGTATTCTGAAAAGGTCTTGGATGGAACAAGTGTCCTCCTGTCTAAAAATGGACATATCAAACATTTATTTAACATTTGATATAACTTTTATGGTAAAATTACACCACATGTTAATCTAAACTACTTAATCTCAGTCCATGTTACTAAAATGTAATGAACCAAATAGAGGTATTCTACAAGGATGTAATAATCCAGAAAGCCGAATATATGAAGCTGGAGAGACACTTTTCCATCCTGAGACACTTAAATGACGTCGCTTACTAATCAGAGCTTGTCAGACTCCAACTCTCATTTGTCCAGTAACTGCTTTTAATTGAGGTTGAGTCTACTTGAATGACAAACTCATGTGGTTTTCAGAACTCACAATGCCATGTTAATATATTGTTTTAGCAGAAACTCTATGGTACTGGAATTTGAATATCAGTTTTAGAATTGTCCTGAACCCTCTTTGTTGCAAGTAGAAATTTTGACCAGTTGGTGGCGCTGGATAAAAATTCAGGGCGTCTCCAAATTTGGACTGATTCTTTCAAGATCTTGTATGCCTGTACCAAATTTCTCAGCAATCCATAAAACATTTCAAACTGGACCAGATTGCTGTACCAACCAACCCAGTGGCTGACATTGTCATATGCAGATTGCTTCTATCTGTTTAAAAACGTGCACAAAACATTGTGCGTCACAGAATAATCCCTGCTAGTATGACCATTAATCTAATTTCTTTTCTTTTTTTTTGCAGTATGTATTTACAGAGCTTTACCATCTTCATTTCATCTCCTGCAGTCGCAAAGGTATTAATGGGGCACTATGTCAAGTTCTAAAGTGATTCTGCTAATGCACTGTGACGCCTTGTCCTCTGACCTGAAGGTGTAGATCCGTAACCAGGTCACCATCCTCCTTACCTCAGTGATCATGCCTGTTGTGGCTGATGCCAATGTCTGATGTCATGATACATCTCAAGTAAATCTGTCCATAATTACGACAAACATCAGGTGTGCAATCTGGCTCCCGTTTTTTTATTTTGAGTCTTAAATTACAACTTGTGTGTTTGCTGTGATGTTTGTCTTACGAGTATCTGTTTGGCAATTTGCAGGAACGTAGCTGCAGTAAAGATCTAGACGGCAGGAGTACTTCAGGAATCGTTTAACCATTGATGACAAACAGTTAGACTGTAGATAGAACAGTCACATTAGTCAGTGATACACTATCTAAGCCCCTGGAGTCCGCGTAACTCAAGATAACCTGTGAAACTGGAGCTCAAGTAAACAAGCTTCACTAAACAATTAAGTCAAAACCAAAGCACCAACAGCAAACCAACCGCACTCACTGGTGGATGCGTGTAATATGTCTTTCAGCAGGTACGGGAAATCAGGATTGCATGTGAGTTGCCTTTGCAGTTGTCCAAATCACACCCTGAGGTGAAATGAGTCCAGTGGGGTGTGGGGGGCCCTGCATTGTGGTGGCTGAGCTTAGGAAGGATTTAAACACTACTACTTAGCGGCTCTTAACCTCACTGACCTCTTTGGGACTAATACAGATCCTGTTGTGCTAGAGAATTACATTAAGCCCCTGCTTTGAACCCAGGCCCCAGTGAGCACATGGACTGGAGCATTTATGGTAGATTTTTCAGCTCTCGGCTCCTAACTTGGTAGGTGACCTACTGGTCACTACATCCAACTCTGATGCAGTACTTGCCGCTGGGGCAGGATTGCGATTAATTGGTGGAGATATTGTGCTTTTAAGGTTTTGATATTAATAAAGCTTTTCAGGTCAACGTTTATTGCCAGTAACCAATCACTGAAATTCAAAATCTAGAGATGACAAATTAGAAAAGCACAAAAATTATTTGTGCACATCAGTCGCTGTGTCTCATTGCCTCATTGCCTGTCTTGTTATATTTCATCTCTGTATTCTTCTCTCTTCTGACTTACATATAGTCTAAACAGTTAACCTCAATTTTATGACATCATCCTGTAAAACGTCCTGATATCACCTCATTCAGTTGTGACTGAAACAGAGTGCAGCCTGTGCTGCAGGTGCTGGAAGTGTTTTGTTTGGATTTGTGTTTTGTTTGGATGTTCTTTTCCCTTCTTTTCTTTTTGCTCATCTTGAAAGTGATCTGGAGCTCATTTATAAGTTTCACTTCTCTCCCACCACCGACTGGCAAGATGGTAGGACAATAACAGGCAACATGACACCAAATACATTTCAAACTGTGTTGAACAGAACCAGTTTGTTTGCCTGATTCATTTACTCACAAGCACAGCATGACACAGGTTTTCACATCATTTTTCACACCTTTTTGAAATTCTTATGAATGCATCCCTTGCTGTTTCTTCAACAAATTTATCATGTCACCATTAAATCTTACAAACACCTTCACACCTTTATAGGTAGGTCAGCAGTTGGCTTGAGTTTGACTGGTGGTAAATGGGGAAAATCATGGTGCCATTTGATAAGTCTGATCTAAAGGTGCTTTTGTCCCCCAGTTTGAAATTGACATAGCCCCAACAGTATGATTATCGTTTGCAATACAACTGGTGAAGGTGGGACATCAACAGGCCAAAGTTGGAACAACACTTGATTTAAAACTTGAAACACCTCATATATAATAGGATTAACTGAAGTGGGAACTTTTCTTTGTAGTCACTTTGAGTTTAACATGTACGTATGAGCGTGATTTTGTGACCTCACAAGTGGTTGAATTGGAAGCCTCCAGTGCACAGTCACTAAGAATGTAGTAGGGGGCATCTTGTGTCTGGTAGTTAAACTTTTGAAATGAAATTTGTATATTCATAGATTTTTTTTTTTTTCAATTAAGGAGAAGGATTAGATGTAATTAAATAAAAAAAAAAAATCATATCAGATACAAATTACTATTTAATACAGGCTATATATGTATTAAACATGTCTTGAGGGAATCTTTAACAACTTTAACAACTACTTAACTTCTTTGTTCAGTCGCAGACTGTGGTACAGTTTATCTGTTACCTAGTGGCTAGGAATAGTGATACCACACTTTTCCAGAATCATTCACATGCAGTTCTCTGAACAGTGCTGAACCGTACAAGTAGCAATAATGGTAATAACAATATAGTGCACATTTCACAGCCTTAGTTAAAAAGAAAATCAACAACGCCATATAAGAACCTATATGGGTAGCAAAAGATTAACTGGACTATAAAAAACAAGCCTTGTTTCCTCCGGCAGATCATTTCTGCTGAGGATCTCAAGATCCGTACAGTCTCGTATCGGACTAACAGGTCGTAAATATAGCAAGGAGCGAAGCCACAGAGAGCTTTGAACTCATTCCTAAAACATACTGGTAGCCAATGTAAGGAGGCTAAAACAGGACTGATTTGGTCACGTCTCATAGCTGACTGTCAATATATGTTCATCAGAATGTCACTTTTGCATTTGTTAGGCCGACACTTAAAATCTATTCGATTCTTAGTGACACATTTTCGTCACAGTATTCATCCTGCACCCAAAAAGCAAAGGACTGACAGCCATATTAAATGAAGAGACCTCAGTTTTCAGTTACATAACAAAATTCTTTGCTTTAGAGAAAAGAAATGTCAATTTCATGAATAATACTTGGCTAAAATGAATTTTGGCAATGAAAGAAAAGGGCTTACATATTTTATGCCAATAAGGTTTTATTTTTAAATGATGAGCTGTATGAGCTGAATCCTTTCTCAGATGGTCGCATACCATGGAAATTGAGAAGAA
Source organism: Seriola lalandi dorsalis (assembly GCF_002814215.2). Taxonomy (NCBI): domain Eukaryota; kingdom Metazoa; phylum Chordata; class Actinopteri; order Carangiformes; family Carangidae; genus Seriola; species Seriola lalandi. The sequence continues at coordinate 381,244 of NW_019522595.1, read as the reverse complement.
TTAATGTAGTTTTAGTAACTCTGTGGCAAAGGATATATATATATAGGTTAGACTGAACTATAATGCATCCTAGACTTGGCTGTGAAACAACCAGTGCAATATACCAGAACCAGTATTATTTCAGCTGAACTTTAGTGAGTCACCGTGTTTTCAACCCTTCTTTGATGCTTCCAGTAAAAGTATCTTGACTAGTCCCAAGCCTCTACTGGAAATGCATCACTTCTTCTACAATGTAAGCTGAGACGTGACTGATGCAACAGCAAATCACAAAAGCATGCCCCTTTTCAAAAAGCCTCAGTCTTCTTGCAAATCCTGATAATTTCCTCTAGACAGTAAAAATGATTAGTCATGAGTTAGGCCTTTGTGTGAAATTTACTGTAAATTATTCACAAAGCAGATGAAAAAAACCTGGGTCACCCAAGTGAACTTTGAATATGAATAGATATTTTTAGTACGACATGTCTCTGTAAATTTTTCTGTGAAGTAGATAAGTGTTTTCAGCTCGGCTGTAGAAAATGTATTTGCATAGTTCTGTATTTGTTCTTCCTCAGTCATCTAAACTCACCTCACAAATGAAAACCTTAAGATTTTTGGGTGAAAGGCTAATGTGGAAATCAACCGTGGGCTCTCATTCACTCAGGCTCTTTGCTGGTTATTTCAAGGAGCTGCTGGGCTGACATTCAAAGGTTGTTTTTTTGGCAAGGGAAAGCTGTTTTAGGTTAACAGCCCCCCTCCTGATTCCTAGAGGGGTCCATACTGTAGGCTATAGAAAGAGGGCCTCACTGCATAGTTTATGGAAACCTCAGGGAATAGCTCAACGTAAATGCAAGAGACATGACAGAGAACATTGGCTGGAATGCAGAAAGGCAATTGTCTATCAATTTGTAACGAGTGTCAACATTTGGGAAGACTGATTGGAGTGTTTAGTACTTTTTAAGCAACATCTGATGAAAAAAAAATATGAGCAAAGACATTAATCTGAAGGAAGAGAGCAAGGTCTAACATATACAAGTTAACAAATATGCTGGCCCTCGCACATGCATAGCACGTAGGAACCCTCCACATACGTTCTGCTTCTCATTATGCTCACTTACATGCTTCTCATTATGTCCAAGCCATCCTCCCCCCAGGCCTATAGCCTTTTAGCCATTTATGTGTCAACAGAATTACCACGGAGAAGCGTCTCTGTCTCAGATGAACGTTTTCGCCTCCTTTAGCCCTTTGTTCTGCTCTGATGTGTAACTCTATATGTGATCCTTCCCTGATCTTTGATGAGTCCTAACGGTCTTCCTATGGTGCCTATATTCATTGTAAATACCTAAATAGATTACAGGACAGAATAGGCAGAAAAGATCATGGTTGAATTTTTTTGGCTTGTGTATCATTGTGTAAAAATAGCTAAATTTGTTTCATATTAAAGATGGGATGCATTTTGAATGGTTGAAATTCAGCCTTCTCCCCTGTCTGCTGCCTTCCAAAAAACTGTGGCTAATCTCAAGGCAGCGAGTGTACGAGTCTGTCCTCAGCTGAACTTTGGGTGGATGAAACGGCAAATACACAGCTGAGTCCTGCCGCTGCACAGCCTCTCTTTCTCTCTCTCTCTCTCGCTCTCTCTCTCTCTCTCTCTCTCTCTCTCTCTCTCTCTCTCTTTCGCTCCCCCCTCTCTGCTCAGCATTAGCTTGCTTTGCTCCATTGCCTCCCGCCTGCTCACAGCATGTCAACAAGTAAGATTTGAGATGCGACTGTGTCAAGTTGGACTCGTATCAGGTCTAAATATGTGAGGGAAATGTCATTTGGAATTCACAGCAGAGGAAGGAGAGACAGAGCTGCAGACAGAGATGCACAGGGATACAGTCAATCAAGAGACACACATGCATACAGATACAGATGCACACACATACACACACACTGACGCACACCCATGTTGTATAAACAGTAGGCAAAGTTATCCGGTCATCTCACTCCTAATGAAAAGTGCACTGATGACATGGATGTAAAAAAGGGGCTTTATTTCCGTGGCAACCAGTGCAATGGAAGGAGCACGAAAACCAAAAATACTGCATTGCGTCATAGTGTTAAATCCCAGTGACTTGTGTTTTCATGGCCACAGCCATCTTCACACTACTCCTGAATGAAGTCCAAAACAAGGATGATGATACTGACAATCCACAAAAGTGATTTAGCCTGTAGCTTCACAAGCCACCAGCAAAATTGAAATAATCTGTTCAACCCCCCCGGGTGCAAAAGGCCATAGTCACACATTACAGCACAGGAAGTTGATGCTTCTCATCAGTGATTTGCTGTGTAATTCTTGAGGAACAAACTTTTTGAGGTCCAGATGTTCTTTACGCACGACATGAGGAGGGTGTGTCTGCACCATCTCTCTACAAAGGAGAGTTTGATGCATCATGGTTATAGAATATAATAATCGAAATGGTAGGTGATTATCCTGCTCACATCTTGTGTGTCATGTCTGTTGCTGGACTTTTTTTCAAACTTGTAATGAACGACACTGCATTATATGCATGGGCTACCTCAGAATTTAGCGAAATATTGCAGCCGTAATGGCTAGAGGAAGCTCGCATTTGGTTGCCAGTGCACACCAGAGTGTCTCGGACTCAGCCACAGTCGAACAGATTCTGCTGGCCGCCTCGGAAACACAGGAGGTCAGTGGACATTATCTTGTATTGCTTGTATTTGCCTTCCATGAGAGGCAGAACAGCTCGGTTTTTATGATTCCTGCAGAAGGCAACAGAAACAATGAAATTTGTTGCCACAACAATGTTTGCAGCTGTGACTCCTTCGCCATGGATAAGCAATGTAAGGTCTGAGGGGATTTAAAAAAATAAAAATGAAAAAAAGCTTCAAAATGATTTATGACCTATCTACTTACTTTGCTACAAATGTAAGAAACACATTGAACATATTGCATTAAATTACACCTGGCAGACTCTGGCTGAGATGTGATCAGTTTGAGCCAGACTACCTCTGGAGGTCTGGCAGGCCTGATCACATTCTGATCACACTTTAAATTCAAATAGCACTATAATACCAGGTGTAACTGTGGTCAAGTCAGGTCTTTTTTTAAAATCTTTTTATTTCTTCTTCTCATCTGTGGTTTAATGCACCATGTCAGAGCTTAGTTCGTGATAATGGCCATATATGGCTTCTCTTAGTTTTTTCTTGTTTTTTAATACCTGGTTCTGCATATGACATATCAGTTCTGGTTTACAGATATGTTCCTTCTGTAACTTAAATAATCCTTGTTCTTGAGACAAAATAGGAGGTGAAATGGCCTTTTTTTTTTTTTTTACATGTTGAAATGTGATACATCATCAGGACATTGATGCACAATAACAACACTAAGTCCACTGTAGAAATATCCAGTATGCAATATGTGTATGAAATGTATAATCACACTCAAAGAGACTTGATACTCTTCCCTCCACTGAACTAACAACTTTCTGACACAATATATATAACACCTGCCTACACAGTCTTCATATAAGCAAATTCAAATTGTTGCAATGCTCAGTTGTATCTGTGATGATAAAACTGATTCAATCATGTTTTGATCAAAATGAAGCAGGCACATACAGTGGCCATTAACAGTTAATATTACCACAGAAGTATAACATCTTTAAGGACTAGGAATTGTTGGGGTTGCAACTTGGAAACACTCCTGCTCCAAAAAAAACAAAGATTTTTTTGAAAATGCAGTGAATTCATTAATCCTCAATTGTTCAGTAGTCTGCAGTTCAAACTTCTTAGTTTGCATGTTTCCTTATGGCTCTTTTTTTTTTTTTCCCTCTCCTTCCAGACAGCTCTAACACATTGGCTGGTACGTAGGTAGGTGTTTACTCCTTAAAAAACCTCTCACCTCCCCCACAAACACATTAAATATGGAATCACAAATTGAAAGTGAACTTGTGTTGACTCCTTATGTAACCAGACTGTCAGGATGTGATGATCTGAACAAAAAGTTTCTCTGTACTGTGTAGGAGGCTGAGGACATCGACAACAGCTTTTGCCAGGCTGAAACTCATGTTTGGAGAAGTTTTTTTTTTTCCCTCTTTCTCTATCTCTCGCTCTATCTCTCTTTTGTAAGACGTACTGTGGAGGGAGGTCTTTTCAGACATGTACTACATACTTTGTAGTCTTACAGCTCATGAAATACTGTAGGTTGTTGAGTCAATGGACTGTCTGGACTGGCAGTGCAATCAGTGTGTTCATGTTTGTGTGTTGGAGAACAGCGAGCAACAGGCATTGCAGATGAGTGCTGCTGAAAAGGAGAAGATAACGGAGCCTTTCTTCGATGTGCTTCTTTTCGTCTATAGGAAAGCGCTGAAGTCCGTGCTGACTAGTGGCATATGGTATCTCTGTGGCTGCATGTGTAACCCTTTATAAATCCCCTTTTAGTGTGACGTATACGTTTATCTTTTACAGACAAGTAACCTCTTGCAGGTGTGTGAACAATGACTTTTTTTTTCTCTCAGAAGCAAAGGCACCAGTAGCGTAATGTTGTGCCGCAAAATCTCAAGACAGCTGAATTTGACATTCACCGGTACTGCTGTTCATAAATCCGTCTCCTGCAGCAGTCACATTTAGTGTCTTTAAATGATGTGGTCATCTTCCACTAACACTGAACTAAAAGTGTTTATATGCCCAAACAGGGCAGATTGTAAATGCTCCAATTAATCATTTTTGTCATATGACTTTTGAAAGCTCAGATAAATGATGGGTGAGGAAAAGAAACTTGTTTTATTTAGGTTGCAAGACGCATTGAATTCAAATCATCTGCATCAAAAGTGTGGAGAGAAACAGACAACAGACTTAAATGTGTCTATTGATACTTTATTCTTAAGAAACCCGTTCCCAGTTTTCTCTGGTTTTTGTGTGCACTGTTTGCATCCTCCCCTCTTTGCCCACACAGGCATCTTTTCGTTGACTCTTTGCTTTTTTCGTTCCCAGTTATCTCTCGTTTCAAAGCCTCGGCGGAGCATGGGTCCTCTTAACCTCACTTTTATTGCTCCAAAGCCCTTATCCAAAACACCTCGCCCTTTTGCCTTATTGGCAATTTACTATACAAACAAAATGTGTTCCACTGCTGCTCAAGGTCTTAAACCATATTGTTCTCATTTTTTTTTAATTTGGGGTGAATTAGGCTCTGGTCCCATTCTTTCCGGATGTCTACCATGTAGAGATCTAAGCTTAGTTTAATGACTTTTTGACTATTGCTGTATCTTATGCTTGGAAGTGCCTCCTTCACTAGAGTGGTCAGTAGATCACAGACACCTAATGACGGCACACAGTGTCCTTAGAAAACAAGAACACCAGAGCAACTATAATGCAGTGTCCTCAAAAAACATGCCACATAGCCTCTCTCTCACTTTCAGTCTCTCTTGAAGTTTTGTCTCTGTCACTCTTGCGTCTCATATTTGCTCTAACCTAATCTCTCTCTCCCTCTCTCTCTCTCTCTCTCTCTCTCTCTTGTCTGAAACGGGACCTGAAATGACCAGCACACGTTCCCACTGGGGGGCTCAGACTGATTCATGTGGGAGCTGCTGCAGAGCTTCGCATTTCTTGTCTTAATATGTCCAGGCAGATGAAAGGAGCAGAGCAAACTGATGGCATAGACCAGTGCTGCATTTTCATTCCTTTGAAATGGGAGTGTGATGCCAGGATTCACCAGGGGGTCTTACAAAGCCAAGGCAGTAATGAAGAGGAGAGTTATGGGGGAGGGAGGAGGTGTGTAGTTGCAGACTGGGGAGAGAGAGAGGTGAAAATAAGCAAAACAAGGCGGATGGGGAGGAGAAAAAAAACAAAAGGCGTTACTCGTAACTGCAGATGACGCTAAATGAAGTAATGTGCAACATCAGTCTGTTACGTGAAAATCCTTGTAATTCCTGGCTTTATTTTATAGCCCTTTAAAATAACATCATGAAATCTTTGGAAATAAGTCTGGAGGAGACGATTTCTCCCACTCCACATTGAGGGTAAAACATTTCAAATAAAACGCCTGCAATCAGAAAATTCAAAATCAGCTGGGGTCACCGTCATTTTGTGTTGGGTCATTAAATGCAGCTATTTTGTTGTACTGAACAGTTATTTAAAAAAAAAAAAAATTAGTAGAGGAGTCCAAATGTTTGCAACATGTAAAACACACCTTTTTCAATCCCTCTGCCCACACACTAGCATGTTATAGCAAGCCCCATTTCTGCTAAGCGTGAAACATATCATTATCTCCAACTTGCTTACGATCAGATGAGCCTTTTGGACAGCAGTAGAGCTTCATTTATTGTACTCTGTTTCCACTGTAATCTAGACAGAGATACGCAATGCATGACACAATCAGAACTCTACCATGCCAATATATGTTTGTGCTTTTTTCCTTATCTGGGTGTTTAGATTTTAAACTAATAAGATAAATAAGGAACACACAACTTCATGCTTTTCATTCATATGTTCCTGCCTTTGATTGATGTAGAGAACCATGTCCATCTCACATAGCTAAACTTATCATTGAAGAGATCTAGAGAAGTCCAGTTTCATCAATGGTGACCCTAAAGCTTAAAGAATTGAAAAAAGGATATTTTTAAACAATGTCTTAAATGGCAGAGTAGATGGCATTTATTTTAAACAGAAATCTAAAAGTAAGTTTTTATTACGGATAGCCTATAGCTTCTGTAATAAAAACGTATTACGGGCTTGCACAAACTAGCTCACTGATGTCTCGCATATTAATAATTCTCATTCAGATTCTCAGGAACTTTAACTTAGTCAAAACTTCAGTAGTAAATGTCATAAGATGAACATTACTCAAATTCCACAAAATGAAAAAAGAATGGGTTTATCCAGATAATTGGACAGTCTTGAAGTTGATCATTGATCATTTTAACTTGCAAAACTGAAAAAAAAACCCAGTACATGCTACTACTTACTTATGGTTTTATATGAAGTCTGTACAGCTCACTAGCTACCATAGTTTCTCAAAGGGTACAATCAGTTGAAGATTGTGCAATCAATAGTAGGATAAACTAAAAATTAAAGTATCTAAAAAGCTGCACTTCCTGAGTTTAAGTTATGAATATTTAAGTGTCAGCAAACACAACAAAAAACAAGAGAAATAAATCTGAGTTGAGCTGAACGGAACTATCATAATATAGGATTATGTAAAGTAAAATTAAATAGTCGGCAATGATGCATAAGGTATGAACTTGACAGAGCTGTGTTTTGCAAAGCTTTTCGGCATTTATCAGGTACCCAGTTGGTTAGGGTTCAGTTTGTCAAATAACAATGTTACAAAAGAAAATCCTTGACTCTGTACTGATTGATCAGTGATTTACAGATTAGAAAATATTGGATTAGAAAAAACGATTTGCAATTTACCAATGGCTGAATTTCAGTGGATGATCCAGACATTCCCATAATCTTCAAACGGCCGCGAGAAGAAAAGCCTACACAAGCTAATCACGTTTTACATAGCATCTTAGTTAATGCTATCCTTCAGTTCTTTAACCTGCTGTGCCCTCGGCTCGCCTGAAGATCTCAGCCATCAGTGTTTTGCTTCACCTTCCTCTCCAGCATCACAAATGCTGCCAGTTGATGTTTGTCCCACTGCTTTAGCGGTATCCCGCAGAGACAACTCGGGGCAGAAAACACATCCTATTAAACACTGTTGAGTGCACAATGACCTTATGAGGACAGCAGTGCTTTGATTCTCCTCCTAGGGATTTGGTTTTTGGTCAACACACAAACCTCACATTAACCTTTTCTGCTCTTCAAACGTGTACACACAAGGAACCCGACAAATTCTGAATTGTTTAATAAAGAAACCCACCTCACGTCTGGCTGGTACGTTTACTGGCAAACAAACTAGACCCTCCTGTTGCAGCAGCGTTCCTGCAAACAGATTTATGTATAAATCCCAGAAGTGACAAATAGTTAAGGCTTTACGATACCTATAGTGAAATTTAACCTGATGTCCTATAATGCAGACAAAATTTAGCTTTCAAGGCACCAGATACTTTCAGTTCATTGTCAAAACTACACCTCACAAATTAACAAGCATCACACAATAGATCAGTGAAGAAAATTGTTCACAGCAGCTGTGGACAATTGAGCGGGCGAGAGACAGAGAGAATGAGAGAGAGAGAGAGAGAGAGAGATAGGGAGTTTGTGTGTGTGTGTGTGTGTGTGTGTGTGTGTGTGCGTGTGAGTGTGTGTGTGTGTGTGTGTGTGTGTGTATGCGTGCGTCAGAGGTTTTCTCACTCACCCTATCTTGCCACCATCTGTCCTGAGGACTGGCATCAATGACTGTACAGACGGGCACTCTCTAATAAGCTCAAACAGGCAGCAGTGAAAGAAGCCACATGAGGACATCCTCCGACACGCTCACCATTATCATTACTCTGGGAGTGCAAATAAGGGCAGGGGCAACTGGAGACGCTAAGTTGTGTGAAGATTTGCCAGGAACCCCGCAAACTACAGACAGTATATCGGACAAGTTTTTGTGAATATTTTTGCACCCCTCCCCCCCAACCCCC
>NW_019522595.1:360029-372652 GCF_002814215.2 Seriola lalandi dorsalis | reverse complement strand
CAACACCCCCACCCCCAAGAGAAATTAAACAAGATAATCATTCATTTCCGCTCGCTGCTTTTGACATGATGTCTGCCCAAATGTGAATCTAAAGAAATGCAAAAATTACAATTATCCTACTTTTAGTTTCCCATGTTGCTGAGAAGACACAATAATTAGACCCTCATTTCAGCCTTGATGCAGCAATGTTATAAAGTAAAGGGATCACAAATGAATAAATCACACTGATGTAAACCACCAGAAACAAGGCCAAGTCAAAATCGTGCAGCTGCAGCACCAGTGTAGTGTCAGACCTGCAGCTACTGTCCAACCTGCGCCACCTATAGGCCTGATTCACAGCAGACATTTTGACTTGTCATAGCAGGAAATGCATAGATGTTCCTAATAACATTAGCGATGGCTCTGTTCTATTCAAGTGTCCCAGTAAGCCTTGACAGTGTGAAAGTGAGCATGTGCAAAACCAGGACCCCGAAACTGAAGCAGCTAAATGGCATTCAGCCATCATTCATTTATCATTAGCACTTGTGCTTTTCCCGGTGCGACATGTCAAAAAGTAGCTGCAGCAGAAATTTAGAGCTACTGGTGTCGACATGCAGATGTGCACCATCGAAAGGCAAGGATAGTAATAGTCCCCACAGTTTTTGACACTCGTGCCACTGACAGGCGTTAAGTGTTGTGGTGAGTTCAGACGTTGCAGGAAGCTGATTTTCATCTCATGTGATTCGTAAGAGTTTGGCTGCTGGAGGCTTTGTGCAGTCCGGGTTTATTCACTCCAGACAGCCAATATAGCAGCTGTGCTGTAGCTAACTAGCAATGTATGCAACGACTTCGGCTCAGACTGACAGATCTCAGAACTTACTCCAGTTCTGCTTGTTATTTCCCTCCAGTGTTTCCTGTTTTCTTCCTGTTCATGAAGATTTATAAAAAAAAATCCAGACATAAGCTGCGAAATAATTTCAATTCACAAACATGTCTTGGCATCAGTTCACATCATCTAGGGCAAATTTTCATCAATTAGTGCCTATTTGTGATTTTCAGTATGTAAACATGCCACACATTACGTTAGCTTTGTGCTTTCACAGCTGCAGTTTCTTTTTATAGCTGTCTTTATTTCCTTTCTTTCTTTTTCTGTTTACATTTTAAATATGCAAATACGTACGTATTTGCATCATCCCTTGTGGCCATTTACTTGACAAGTTGTTGTTTTCCAGTGAAACTGTTTACAAGATGAAATGCTGACCTCTGTCATACCCACAACAGATCAGTGTTTTCTTGAGATTTGACTCAGACGCGTGTTGTTTTGCTGACAGTCAGTTAAACTAATACCCTGCCATCTAAACTTCACCAGGGCTTATATTTATGACGCTATCATGAACCCTACAGCTGCAGTACACACATCACAATGCCACCAAAATCACTGACCATATTGTGTGTCAGTTTAAGTGACACATTGACTGTTGTGGAGCAGATGCATATAGTTCTCTCAGACCAGTTGGATATTTGGCAGCATTTACAGATTTCAAACTCCTTCACTCTCTTTCAAAATACTCTTTCAACAAATACTTCCCAAGGAATTGTGTAGAAATGGTGATTTGCCGAGTTTAACAGCTTCACATTCTGCTGTTTGTCATGCAGGTCTCAATCAGTTGTGCCCGTTGGTCTGTCAGTGAAAGAAATGTCCAAACTAAGATGCTACTTTGAATTCTCTCTCTCTCGCGATGTGACTCGCAAGATGAAACAGATTGTTATAACATGTTAGTCCACCCCTTATTGGCTCGCCAGTTGCTGAGATACAAACAGCCCACAGGGCATGCAACGGCAGTTCATTCAAGTTGAGCGTGAACACTAGTGCTCTTTGATTTAGATGGGGTCGTGGAAGGTGAAGCGGAGGATGGGGAAGAGGTAGATTTTTATCCTCTATTCTATTCAGCGCAACGGAGAAAGATATCAGTGACTTGAAAGAGAAGGAGCCAGCATTGAAACTTATCATAAATCTGTTTTGTGGGTTAGTCTTTATGATATTCCATCAGTTGCGGTCTCTGGAAGCCCGCCACCTCAATAAGTAAGCGGCAGAAAAAGGGCTGTTTTCCCAGATCTGCATTGTCCTCAGATGAACCTGGAGCTGCTGCCAAGAATCCAGCAGAGTTTATAGGAGGTAAAAGTAAGCAGGTTAGAATACAACTCTGGTTTTCAGCCGCAACAACAAAAGAGTAATTCCTCAAAGCAAATTTAGGCACAGCGGGTGAGCCCTTTTTTTTTTTTTTTTTTCCCATCAAAACACTTCTGTTTTCTTGCTGTGAGAAAGTAAAGAGGGTTTAGATAATAGAGTGTTAATACAGTTTCAGTGCAGGCAACAAAAAAAAAAAAAGGAGGAGTAAGGATGGAGGAGGGAAAAGCTGCCTCAAAGTGAGAGAACGGCAGGACAAACAGATGACATATACGTTAAAATGTCTACCAAAAAAAGAAAATGGCAGAATGAGGAATGATGAGTCAGCTGTGGAACTCATTACAGCTCCACCAGTCATTTCTCTGCTTCCCAATCTAAATGAGCTGCCCTCATAAAGAAGCAGTCTGTCATCACATGCAGGAATAATAATAATGAAGCATACCAGACACATTGTAAAGTCAAACATTATGTTCATATTAAGTCTGGTCAGTCACTTGCTGTGTACACACATCTGAACAAGCCGAACAATATTTGATTTGCAGGTCAATTTATTAATTATATTACTTAAATTACTCTATAAAAGGTAAGAAAATAAAGAAAAACGGCATTTCCAGAGAACAAGCTGACATCTTGAAATTGCTCATTTTGTCCGACCTACAATCAAAAATGATTTAAAACAGTAATATGCATCAATTTGCTGTTTTTGATATTGTTGTCCAAACAGTTAATGTCTATCAGTTGACTAATTGATTAACCAACTAATCAATTCAGCAATAATTAGTAATAAAACTAATGGTACAGAAAGGAGGTGTACCATTGAAGAAGAAGAAGCGGCGCACCACAAAATGAAATGTACCATTTCTGTTTGTTTGAATTTGAGGAAAGTCTCATCGCGTCACACAAACCTGACGGTTTTATCTGTCACTGTTTTTACTAGCTTCACTTCATGTGCTCAGCCTTTTTCCATTGCACCTTGATGCGTTTTGTTTTTATTGACACACTAAATTCTCCACGTCAGCCAAGTGTGGAAACTTTTTTGCAACATTTCAAGCTTCATTTCAAGTTTCAGAAATGTTTTAATGTGAAAATTGAACAATGAAGTCTGTGTCAAACGTTTAAATAACAACAAATTTATAATGTCTCATTGACATTAACTGACACAATAATGTATGAAAAAAAAAAAAAGAAAATGGAACAGATAGACGGGAACACGTTTACTAGTGGGTAGAGTACTTTATTAATCCCAAAGGAAAACACCAAACCAAAGAGGAAGAAAGACAAGACAAGACAATAAAAGAATCTGAAAATAGGGCCAGTTGGACCATAATCTTAGTAAATTGTTTTTATGTTATTACCGGTGTATATGATATCATGGGAAATGTATTGGTTTCCTTTAGCATTTTGGGTTCTGTTTTGAATTCATCTGTTGGCAGATGAACCGAGACAGATATAAACTTTCTGTTTGACTCCCGTCGTCTGTTTTCTGAGTCATCATGACGACCGTGGGCTGCAGACAAATGACACCTCCCCTGCGTGTCTGGTTTACGGCCACGCTGCAGTCAAATATGACATGGATTTACTGTAACAGGAGATTAGGGCTTAACCAATATACTGTATGCTCACTGGAAAGCTTTTGTTGAATAAGCACACCAGACCAGTGAATGGCATTTGGCCAGTAATGGCTAATATGTGTGACCAGATGTTGTATCCCTGTGGAACACTGAGACAGACGCTGAACAGAACACTCACAATACACAAGACCTGACTCTGACTTGTTACCATTAATCTTTTGATCAACATAAATCTTCATCTGCTTGTATGTGCTCGATATGCGTCACCATAATGTATACTGAATACTTCAAGTTGCCTATTCCATGTAAGAGCTATATTATTTTGTATTATTATGAGACCAAATAATGAATTCCACATGAAAAAATATCATCATTAAATAATAATCAATAAGGTCAGCACACATTTCACTCGTAGTAAGTAGTAGTAGTGGTAGCTGTAATATTAATATGACAATGGCAGCAGTAGTAGCGGCAGTAATATAAGTAATGATGTTAATTTTCATCTTAGGTGTAGTTTCGATTCAGTTCGATTATTGTAATTAAAACTGTTTCATTTCCATTAAAAAGTGATTCAGTTAGATTCTTTCTTTTAGCGTTGATGTAATAACTGAATTTTTACTCCCTCCCTTTGCACTCCCTGAGGTTTCTTCCATTTTTTTTCCAACATTAACTTTATTTATTATATGTAATATTTATTTATTTATTTATTTATTTATTTATTTATTATGTTTTTTTTTGTTTTTTTCGCATCGAAGGACAGAGAGTGTCCGTATGCCATACAGATAGTGAACTCCCCTGAGGCAAGTTTATGATATGGGGATGTATAAATAAAACTGAGACTTTATTTGACTTGACATTTTAAAATTGTTTTTTTCAGTTATCTTGTAACTATGAACTTTGTACCTTTCACACTAAATCTGTGAGATGGGTCAAAAGTGTGACTGATCAATACAGTAAACGCATTGTCGCACGTCCACCCACCTAGCCTCAGCAAACCTTGAAGAAATGATTTTGGAGAACAGAAGAATTGAAAGTGGGACTGAGCCACGATAAATACTGTTCATAGCACATGATTATAATGACTGCCAGTGCAGGAAATATGAGTGTACAGTGAAGGATGGGTGGCAAAACTGCTTTTTACTCATTATTTTATTTCTTAACTTTTTTAAGTCATTGGGCAACCAAACCATTATGAAAATATACTTAGTTTAAGCCGTATGCCCTTCTGTTTTCAGACAACTGGCACAACTACTAAAGACTGATTTGATCTAGGATCTCAAACGGCCGACAGGCCAGTCAGGTGTATTTAAGTTCAAAGAGTTTATAGTTAGTTATAGTTTATATAGTTAATGTAATACAGCAGATGAATGGAGACTGTCCTCCCCAGACAAATTGGAGTGTCAGCCCCAGTCATTAAGACTCTTGTTCCTAAATAGCAAAAGAATGAAGTAGTGTTTTGGTGTCATAAGAAAAACGTTGGACTTGAGCAATAGTAGACCACTGCTTGTTTCATAAATTTCCCCTAGGGTATAAATAAAGTCTATCTATCTATCTATCTATCTATCTATCTATCTATCTATCTATCTATCTATCTATCTATCTATCTATCTATCTATCTATCTATCTATCCTGAGTGATTATTCTCGTAACCATGACGACCAAGATCCCCTAAACCTAGTGATTTAAGATCATGAAAAGGTTTTATTTCTGAAGCCACTGTGTCGTCCCGTCAGAGTGGGGCATCAGTTGTATGTGTTGTTGTGGAGGACCATGGACCAACAACCTATTTTCTCTTGATTTGGACGAGTCGTTTGATGGCTGTGGTGTCAATCTCCCAAACACTTTACTAACGTGTTATAGAATGAAGAATGTACTGCTGAGTGTAATGGAAATCTCATTAAGTCCAACCATTAGTTTAAAATACAACTGCCGGTCAAAGGGAAATTTAAACGTACTGCTGCAAAGGTTCGGGGTGCAGGTACAACTTTTTTTTTCTGTTTTTGGGGGCTCTCTGAGTGGTTTACAGGAAAGTATTTGAGAGTTTATTTAAAGAGAGCAGCTCTTCAAACACCTCAGAGACTGTTTTGAACATTGTGTAAAGTTTTATGAGCCTTCAGACACCAGCCAGGACACATTTAAAATTATCCAGGGCCCTTTTACAGAGAAGTATAAATCTGGCAGATTTCTGACCATAGCAGAAGATGATGTTTTGTTTCTCCGCACCCCAAAAGTTACTCATTCTGATTCATACCCTGATGTGTTTTAGTGCTATATGAGCCCTTGTTTCTGCACAGTATCCCCTCAGACAGGAAGCTCAGTGTGTGTGTGCGTCTGTGTTTTGAGGGATTTTTATGTTACTTTAATTGACACAGTAGTGCACCTGAGGAAGAGGATTATAGCCACATGAAAAAAAATAGTTGAAGGGCTGAGATTAATTTGAAGTCTGAGACCTCACAATTCTGAGAAACACAATCTCACTTGTTTTTTCTGAATTTCGTATCTGCAAATTCTCACTTTTATTTTCAGGAATATAACTTTTCCACATGAGTGCAATGTTTTCTGGAAAGAGCGACTTTTCTCCCCCCTGAAGTCAGAAATCAAACTGTTTTCTCAGAATTGACATTTCTTCAAAACTGTGACCTTTTTTTCCCGATGATTTCGCTTTTTATTTCAGGTTTCATCAGAAGTTGGTCTTCTCACAGATTTCTCGATTGAATACCAGAATTTTTTTTTCTCAATTTAAGTTTTAATTTTCATCATGAGGCATTAACGGTGCTCCATAACAGATCCAATTCTGATGGATCATTATTTACTGTAAGACACATACATGTGTTAATGTAAATCATCTTAGAGGTATATTAACCCCATGTGATGGAGAGCTCAGGTTAGCTAACACTGGTTCCTGTGGAGGAAGGGCAGAATAGGCCAGTCCTTTTAGGTGGAGCACATTATAAGCATAGCCAAGCAGCATCTGCAGAAATGTGCTGCAGCAAAACACTCATCATTGCTGCAGCACCAACTTTAGGCTTTTGCCACACGATACACACGATGCGCTCGAGCACTTGAAGGATTTCCCTGATCACACATCATCATGCACTTTTGGATTTCAACGTTAATTTGAACAGTCTGATTGTAAAAATGATGAGCGACTCCCTCCAGACTGCGCACTGCTGTGGCGCACCCTTTCCTTCACCCTTGGCTTTTGGCTGAGATTCAAAGCTGGGGAGTTGACAGAAGGTAATCCCCACCATGTGAGGCCTCGGCCCCGGTTTGGAGGCGGGGTGTGATTCATTCAAATCTGCCGGTGCTATAAAAAGAAGGGAAGTTGCAAGTAACCCAACTTCAACCCACAAGACCGTGGCACAGCGCAAGACCATTCGGGTTGTTATTCTAGTGATAATGAATACCATGAAAGCCATTAAAAATGCAATAGTCTGTCTCGTCCTGCTGCCTCGTTTTCTGATGGCAGCAGTCATGTTTTGGCTGCTTGACTTCATTTGCATCAGGAAAAAGGTGTTCTTCAGGATGAAGGAGCAGGAGAGCGATGCCATCGATCCTCCTCTCTGCATATCGGACTCCAATCGCCTCTTCAGCCTGGAGTCGCTCAAAGCAGTGTGGCACGGTCACAAACTGGACTTTCTGAAAGCGGCGCACCTCGGACACGGAGCGCCCAACACCGAAGTTGTTCAGCTGGAGGATCAGCGTCGCAGCCGGATCCTCGATTACGCAAAGGACAAGAGACCGCTCATCCTCAACTTTGGCAGCTGCACCTGACCACCGTTCATGGTGCGCCTCAAGGCTTTCCAGGGAGTTGTGCAGCAAAACGCGGACATAGCAGACTCTGTAGTTGTGTACATAGAGGAAGCGCACCCCTCCGACGGCTGGATGAGCACTGACGCGCCCTATCAGATCCCCAAGCACCGGTGTCTGGAGGACAGGCTGAACGCTGCGCAGCTGATGCACCTGGAGGTGCCCGGATGCCTGGTAGTCGTGGACAGCATGGAAAACTCCTCCAACGCTGCGTACGGAGCTTATTTCGACAGACTTTATATACTGCAGGAGGGAAAGATAGTTTACCAGGGTGGCAGAGGACCTGAGGGGTATCGGATCTCAGAGCTCAGAGAGTGGCTGGATCAATACAGAAGAAGGCTGGAGAAATCCAATAATCTAGTTATTCACGTGTAGATTCATTTTCATCTTTCTAGAGCTGCTGTGACTAAAAACAAAAACAAACAATGCTGCACATTTTTTTCAGTATTATAACTCCAGTTAGACAGATTCTCTCCCTCTTTAATGGTTAAGTGTATTTATTTTTCATATGGTTGGATCAAAGTTATTTGTCCAACATTGTAGGATGTACTACAGTAGGCTCCTTCATTTCATACTGGACATTAGCCTGCATCCTGTTAGGATCCACTCACAAGAAAAGAGGTTAGTTTCTTTGGACCCTGATTGTTTGTGAACAAAAGTATTTTGTGTGTCAAAAGTTCTGTTTTTATCTCTTCTCCTTGTGTAAACGCGCCTTTCCTGAATCCGCCAGGATGCTGAGAAATGCGCATCACTGTGCTCCTCAGTGTTGTTGTGAAGTTCGGTTTTTAAACGGGATGAATCCAGAGAACCGACACTGATGTTTTTAACACTGGAGATCACAGTGAAGGTGCTGCTCTCTGCCCTGCGTGGCGCAGCTGTTTTGTAAATATTGCTCCGTTTTATGGATATATTTTTCATACAATAAAATGCTTTGATCTACTTGGTCTTTTTTATTGTAAGCAAAATACTTTTATCGCTGTGTGCATGTTTTTGGTGTGTTCTCTTCTTTTTCTTTTTTTTTTGCAATAACGTCATGCGTATAGATTTTCAAGTACATTTGCTTTCTTGTACCAAGAGGACAAAAAGGATGAATGTTCAATTTCCTGCACAGTAAAGCACAACAGACCTGGACCCTGGATTCCTCTAGAAATATCCCTTTTTTTTTTTCAAGTGCAGTCTTTAAAACCGATGTGGAGAAGCAGAAAATATGAAATAACTTAAAAAATGCTGAAGATCTGACAAAATCTCCAAACACAAAAAGCTCTTGCAAAACTTCAAGTATTGCATAATTTATGATTATTCTTGTTTTTTTCCCCAATTCAAAACTAATTTATTCTCACAGTGAAGAGCATTTTTTCAACAGTATTGTCTCATTTTGTTAGAGCCTCTTAATTTGACAGAATTTTTCTCTACTTAAGTTTTTTTTTTTTTTTTTCCTTAGTCAACAGTCATTTTCACACAGAGAATGTTCAGGTTTCTCTCACATCAAATAAATCCTGCCAACAGGTTTGGTCTCTGCAATCTGGATGTAACATCTTGTGTCTAATTAGTGGTCAGTCACCTTTAAAGCTGTGTAGATGGTGATTACAGGTCTTTGCTTAATGCTGCAGTGAACAAGCCGTGCCTCTCTCTCCGCAGCCCCTTCCTAAGCTTTTGACTTCTCACAATTAAATGAGGATAATCACTCTTGATCCTATTATGCTGAGTGATATATCCACCTATAAGGGTCTAAACACACAAATGTTTTCAGGGCTTAGCACACCGGTCACAGAGCGGTAACAGCGTTAGGAGTGGAGGCATTTAACTGAATTGTCCTGGAAACTAACGCAATTAACATACTGAAATATCTGTAACTCTCTGAAGTGATTTAATGCTGAATTATCACTCCCATGAGGCTTCAGCATGTCTGAAAACGTGCAATCAACAAGAAAATCTACAAAAATAAAAAATAAAATGTTTTTTTTCTAATAGAACTGGAGGAAAATCCCTTCAGAGGCTTCAGACAGGAGTCACGACACAGTGAACACACAACAGGGGGCAATACCTCAGACACAGCCGACCCAGCAAACCATATAATAACTCTGACACAACCTGTGTGTGGTGCAACATCTTGTCAGATGCTGTGGTTCCCCCTGCCTCCTGCGTCCACAGAGCCATTCTTCATTGTCAACTTTGGAGAACAGAGCCGTTACCTCCAACAGGGAGGCAAAGTCATAAATGGGACCGAAATGACAGGGTTCAAGACTCTCACATATAATGACAACACAAGGATGCTCATTGTTGGTAAAGTGGCTGATTTTTTTTATTTTTTTTTAAACAGAAAACACTGCTTATGAATTACAGCTTTGAGACAAATTTGAGTCAGGTCGTCTTCTATAAATATCACTTGATGTTTGAAATTATTGGTTGTAATGAAGTTGAGTGAAATGAGAGAAAGCTTTTGTTGAGGGTCAGGGAAACAGGATTTGTGTTCTTCTTCAGATCTCAGATGAAAAGAGGAAAATAGATCACATCCTTCCTGCTCATCAGGACTCTGTTCGTGTGGTGGCAGGGGTTAAAATCTCAGCTTCTGCTGCTAATTCAGGTGCGCACTCCACATTAGTCCTTGACATCATAACATTATAAGTCCATATGCAGGTAGAATAATGTCGTTGAATAGCAGAACAATATAAAGCCATGACTTTAGCACGTCGTTAATCGATTGGTCAGTCTACAAAACACCAGACGTTCACCGTTTCCACCTTCTCAAACGTAATGGATTTACAGCTTGTCTTTTTGGTATGTCTTTATACATTTTATCTGTTTTGTTATTGGACTGTTAGTCAGACAAAACCAGCAATTTGAGGACATCTCCTTGGGATCTGGGAAACTGAGATGGGCATTTTTCCACTATAATCTGATTATTTCTATTATAATAGTAATAACCTAAAAGATTATCAGTAAGTTGATAGTTAGTTGCAGCCCTGTGCGAGACAGTTAAATACAGGAAAGCAGAACTTCCATTCACTTTTTTCAGTCATCTGTCAAATCTTTACTCTTTTTCCTCTAGATTTGTAGATAATTTGACCTCCTCTGGGCTCTAACATTATTCACATAAAACAGGGACAAGTTCACCTTGCTTGACCTGATCATAAACAATAGATTTCCAGTATGCAACTGGCCATGAGCTGACATTGCTTTCAGAAAAGAGAACAAGTCCAGCAAGAGAAAATGTGACTGGTGTGACTGCAGGGGGTTTTACAGTGACCTTACTTTACAGCTCATCTGGAACTCATTTAACACACAAATGCATACGTATTTATATGGAGCTGTCAGCTGACAGAGGGGTATCTGCCTAAATGAAATATAACTTGCAGTGTATCCAGTGTGCACCCCTGAAAAGAAACCCCAACTGGAATTGTTTGAATCTGGATTCTTTCCATGTGTGATTTTCCATGGATGTCTGTCAGCGGAGAGGCAGACGGGAACAAAGGGTTAAGGGTCTCAGGCTTGGGGGAGAGATTTAACTTTTGCTGTTCTGTTTTGTTTTATGACTTGGAGGGAGCAGAATGGGCCTGCTGAGGTGGAGTTTTTTTTTTCAGCTTCTCTGGTCAGCTTTGAAGGTGAGGGCCCCTCTCTCCCCAGGGTCAAAACTCCACGAATTAATGTCTGGTGGTGGGGAGCCGGGGGCCTCAGCACACAAAAAAGGTTTTCAGTGAAACCTGTGTGATTCAGGTTCAGCATGTTAACATTTAACCATGCTCCAAACAATCTTCTTTATACTGGTACAAATAAACTCCTGAGCCTCAGGAGACACGTTTCAAGGCCACTTTTAACACTGTGGAGCACAAACACTATTACAGAACTGAAGGTGTTCTTATGAAAGTTTATTCGGAAACCTTTATTGGAGTCACAAGTATTGAATGAATTAGCTGTGGTATAGGAGTGATTTAGGGTCAAGTTGCAGCATCAAGAAAAGACAGCAGTCCATACGCACGCCATGCTGATTAAATAACCAGTGTGCAGTCTAACCTTTTAACTCCTTTTACTTATATAAATGCTGCCAGTCATGCAGATCTGCGGGACTGTCAGAGATTTTTAAAGCTAGTCTTTGTAGGTCATGGACACGCAGTAACACAGCAGGAATCCCTGAGACATTTTCCAATAATGTTCAGTCTAGAGTGAGAAGAGGTTGGATGTAGCGTGGGAAAAAAAAAAAAAGCCCTGAATGTCACCCAATTGGTGAGCTGAAATAGCACAGCAACAAAGTGGAAAATGATCTGTTATGTGGGACGGGCTGCACCTTGACTCCTGTGTTGTTTTGCATTGCTGGTTCAGAAGCAGAGTGGTGAAATAGGAACTGGGAAACATTACTGATTCGTTTACACATTGTTCTCATGCATCATAATCAATTTTTCAAAAACATGATGTTGGGAGGAAAAATGATACTAAATGGAGAGATAAAATTCAGCAGTCTTGAAAACCAGAGTTCTGTTCAGGCATGTGTGTGCTAATTCCAAGTATGTGAAAACATTAAATTACTTCCAATCAACTCATGAAAACTAAATGCAGTGTTTTCAGAGCGATGACGCTCAGCTGCTGGCTACAGCCCATCCTCCGTCCTCTTTTGGATGGATGACACCTTGTGGTCACAGTCTGACACTACATGATTTTTCTAAGCGCTGCATGAGCTCTTAAAACTGAGATCTGCTGCTGCACTGCTCTGTAGTTTGGAAAGCCTTGACAGGAGAGCGATAGGAAAGCAAAACTGCTGAATCGTAGCTGCAAACTAAAAATATGCAGTTTATACCTACCTGTCTGGTCACTGGAAAGGTTTCACATTTAATTTAATCCGATATCTCTGTCCAAGCAGGAGTCTTAGTTAAAGCAAACATCATCTTTTTGATATTCTAACATATGATCAATGACCAGAACTTAAACTTAGAGGACTGGATTCTTTGGTCAAGTTGAAATTTGATTATTCTTTAAAGTGGTTTGCACAAAGACAAAATTGCATCAAAGGCAGTCTGGGACATTTCTGTCCCAAAATGGCAGCCAGAGGAAACGGTTTTAAATATTTATGTTTCAAAGCCCCT
>NW_019522595.1:359883-359979 GCF_002814215.2 Seriola lalandi dorsalis | reverse complement strand
AGTTGTGTGAAGATTTGCCAGGAACCCCGCAAACTACAGACAGTATATCGGACAAGTTTTTGTGAATATTTTTGCACCCCTCCCCCCCAACCCCCC
>NW_019522595.1:294781-359687 GCF_002814215.2 Seriola lalandi dorsalis | reverse complement strand
GTGGAAGTGAACAGAGCCCTTGAATCCTCATCTTTCATGTGATGTTGGTAAACTTACTGCAGAGTGTCAGGATTTGAGATTCACATACACACAGGAAACCAGTGTGAGCTTCATGCTCTTCATACACCATGCATGCTTGGGGTTTTTCAAGCTGGGATGCTTCATCTGCTCGGATACTAAAGATAAAAGAGCCAATGGGGATCATTTTATATTCCCCTTGTGAATTTTTGATTCATAACAAGCGGGCAACACCAGACTTTTATTGTATCGGACAGGATGAAACTGCAGGTTGGCTCTCAGGGAAACATGTAGCCCCCCGACTTTACTGTATTTCTACATAGTGATCTCGCTTGATGCAGAGTACTGCAGCTGAAGTCCTGGTGATGTAGATAACCAGCACCACAAGGTGGAGACAGAGACTGTTATCTGACACTGTCTCACCTTTCGGAACAGTGGAGGAGTGCTGATAGAGTCACTGTTATCATCCAGGTGATTATCAGTGAGTTGGCCCTGGAAGGAGGGGTGGGGGTTGGGGGTTATTAAATAGCACAAAGCAGGAGAGCAGATGTTCCACTGATTTCAGGACAAGTCGGTGGTGGGGGTGGTGCATACAGCATGTGCATCGGGTGGATTTCACACTGTGAAACGGCGGATGTGTTGGACTTGCCAAGCATCTGATCTTGTCTTAACCTGCTTGCTGTTGTGTCGAGACAACAGCAGCAGCGGAAGGAGATAGCCTCAATATAAATCTGGTGGTTCTTGCGTTCCTGAACTGGATACGACTGATGACGACAGTAAATGAAATACAAGACTAAAGTCACCTTTGGGTGTACAGATATGTATCTCTGCAAGCCTTCTTGTCAAGTGGACACTTTTTATGTATTTTATTAAAACAATGAATAGACAATAAAAGTCAAAGTACAACAGCAAATAATCCCAGACTGGAACAAATACCTGCTGCGCGGTCACAGCCACTCATCCCCTGTAGAAATGCTACTTATAAATCATTATTTTTGAATCATTTTTGGACTTATACACACAGGATACCATCCCTATCAGAGAATTATGGTAAACAAAGCCCTCTACACTAACAGCATCTCCTCATATGCTGAATGCTTCAGAAACCCTCACATCAGCAATGAATGAATTTGAATATTTTACAATATGCAATGTGTTCCACGTTTAACCACAGTATATCTTTGCTGGGTGACAAACATGGTTTTTTTTTTTCTTGTTTTTTCTTGTTTTCCATAATTGCTTCTCCCTCCATCAGGAGTATGTGACCATCTCATGCATGATGAGACAAACCAATAACACTTAACAGATATTAAAGTATTGATTTCAGGGCTCACAGATGCGTGGTGCATTACCTGTGAAATTCCTACTCTAGAAGTGAGAAGCAATGTTTGGAAAACCTCACAAAATCTCGGAGAAACTGCAAATGAGTTTTAGACCAATTAAGAGGCGACGGTGTGAATATATCCGTGGCATGGATTAGAATAGATTCAAATAAAGACAGAAAGCGGCATTTCTGGAGGAGCTGTGAAATAACCCATGTCTTTGTAAGAGAGTGTACATCTATGTATATACCTTTTAAAACCAACATCTAAAGTGATACATCTACAGAGAGAGAAAAGTGAATGCTATTTGGGAAATGAAATGACTTCCAGCTACATAGACTAATACCTTCTACAAGAAAATGAGCCTATTCTGTAGAGTGATGACCTGCAGGATTTGAAAGTACAACTGTGGTGGAAAGTAGTGATATCTCATTACACTTTTTAACTGCACATACTGGACAAACTCACTATATGTATTTTTGCAGTAATTGTGAAATGGCAAATTCACAGTATGTTGTATGGAGATGTCAAGGCTGCAACTTCATGATTATTTTAATTCACGATCCATCAATTATTTTATCACTATCCCTCTTATTTCATCAATATCACTATATTAGCTTTATTTTGAAAAATCAAGACCTTCAGTTTACTATCATATATAGCAAAGCAAATCTTTAAATCCTCACACGGGAGAGACTGGTTCCATTTAATGTCTGGCAGTTTTACTTGATAAATGACTAAAAGGATAAATTGATAATCAAAATAGTTGCCAATTGCTTTTTTTTTGTTGCTGCTCTAGTGATGGTTCTAAAATCTGAGTGCAGTTTGTTAACAAGTTAAAAATCATTGCTACCATTACCTAAGTTTAATTACAAACACTGAAAGAAGTGCAGTCCTGTTTGCTGCCTATTTCAAAATCATCCCCCTTTTTCTAATATTAACAGCATTACTGTGCTCCAAATCAACTCGAATCATAAAACCATCCTGATGTTTTTGCTTTGTTTTGTTTTTAAAGAAATACCACACCATGACATCTTGTTTACCAGCCATCAATGTGCTATTTGGTAGAACATTATTTTATCATTTTATACATTTCTAATGAGTAGTTTTTACAATCCAGTGTCATTGTTTGCCCACTTCATCCAGTAAACTGTACATTCAAATATATCCCAAGGTAGTCCAGAATCTCTCACTTTATATAAACGCAACTGTACAACAGTCATAGTATTTCCTTCGTTGCTATTTTTAGACATTCATATTAAACTCCTTCCAGAAGGAGCGAGGAAGAGGGAGAGGCAATTTAATCAGATGGAGGTGTAGTGTCTCCCAAAGCTGGTGAGTCTAATCTTCTCAGGCAGGATGATGTTTACCGAGTGCTCAGGCTCTTCCTGGTTAGTGGTGCCAGCTTCTCTCAGCAGGTGTTCCCTTTGCTGCCGAACAAGCTGGCTGTACTTGGCATTAGCCAGCCAAGTCTCACAGCGGCCAAAAAACACAATGCCTGTAGTGCCCAGGATGACCAGGCAGGTGAGCAGGGCCAGTATGCCGAAGCAGATGAGCTGACCCTGGGTGACGAGGACGCCAGGGGAGTGGACGGTCTCCTTCAGGGTGATCTTTAGCAGGTCTCTCTCAGGCGGTCTGAGGAGCTTGTGGAAGGCGTGAGCAGGGAGGGAGTAATGCTGCGGGGTCAGCGCGAACACTCGGTGGTCCACAGGTCTGGCACCGACCGGCTTGGATCTGGCCTTTGGTCTGTGCTGCAGGGAACATGTGGGACCTGTAAACCATTTCTGGCAAACGCACCGAAAGGTTCCATCAGGCTGACCAACACACGTGCTTCCGTTGGCGCAGGGCCGGCCTGCGCAGGGCGAGAAGCTTGTGGTGTCATTACAAGTGAAACCAGTGAAGCCGTGCGGACAGGCACACGTGAAGGCCAGGCCGTGGTTTGTACAGTTGCCACCGTTGAGGCAGGGGTTAGGCTGGCAGCTGTCAATGCTGATCTCACAGAAGTCTCCAGAAAATCCGGGGGGACATAAACAGGAAGAGTAGGCTGCTGAGCCATCGGCGTCCGTACATGTGCCTCCATTCTGACAAGGAGAGCTGGAGGACAGAGCAGCACAGTGTGACAATACAGCAGAGAGAACAGGACCTGCTATCGTGTAAACAGTTTACTACAGAATATTTCAACCTGTGGTTAGAAAGCAGCCATCACATGGGCACATAATCCTATTTTTCAGGTAGATTTCAAAAAGTAAGGGGATGCTTTCTAAATCCATAACTGTTGTGTGGGGTCCCCTAGGAGAATGTAATTGGGCCGTGATCACTAGGATCTGCCTGCTTACACAGATGATGCTTCACTCATAACATCACATTAAGATTAACTAACAGAGAATACCGCCACTGTCCAGAGAAAACCATGTGCCTCTGATTTTTAGGATTTTTAATTTTTATTAGAAAAAGCGTTTTTTTAAGGATTAAGTGTCCTTAATAAGTCGAGGAAATTACCCTAAAGCTAAATAAACCAGTTAAGAACCCACAGGATTGGAGGACAGCAATAAATGGCTGAGCAGCAGAATACTGCAACATGGCTCTGTGATAATAAACTTTACCTTCATTTAGGAAAAACTGAGGCTAATCTTTTTGGATCTGGAATCTAGCTAAGAAAATATGCAGAGTTTTTTTAGTTATGGTACATCAGGCTGTAATTGCACCCAAAGTTAATTTGAATTATTTAGGTTTGTTTTTAGATATCAGCTCTCAGGGGAAGCCATGGCACTAAAAAGCACTTAATTTGTCAGGACTACATTAAAGCTCAGGAAAGTAGTACTGTGAGATACTGCAAAATTAATCTGTGGTACCACAGTTCTCCAAAACCTAGCGAAAAACGGCCTTAAAATTAGCTTATATGGGATTTATTAAAACAACCTCCCAATACAAATGTTCGGTGTAAGTAATGCTGTTTTTTTTTTTTTTTTTGTTTGTGGAGCTTCATGGGTAAAAGTACATAGTCCAGTCTCTATAATAGGCTCTAATAGTAATCCAGGATCATTAAAGCGACAGCAGACTGAGACAGGTTTTAAATCTTGGTAACAAAGTGGTAAGAAATAATCCATTAAAGAAACTTCTTACTCTTCTTCCTACTTCATCTTAGAAAATGTGATAAACAGGGCAATAATTTATTTATTGTATCATGAAAAATCCTAATGAGATGATAAGATCCTGTAATAAAATTCAGTTTATGAAATTAATGATTTCAAGCAAACTTTGAAAACTAACTAAATCAGACATTGGGGTTTTTGTGTCAAATATGTCAAGAATATGAATATAAATAAGATGCATTGTATTTTAAGTAGATTTGTCATACTGTGATATGTATTGATATTGGAATAATGTAAGACTCTCTTATAGCTTGTTTTTTAAAAAGAAACAGCAGCCCATCACCTAAAGATATTCAGTTTACTGTATCATGAGACATAGAGAAGCAGCACAACTGAGCAGCTGACACCACAGAATGATTGTCACGTTTGCCTCATCGATTATCAAAATACTTGGCAGCAATCAATTAATCTACTAATTGTTTCAGCTCCAGAAAAATTTGTATTAATATTCTGGTATTGAATTTAGTCGTATCACCCACCACTAATGAAAAACAGTGCAGCTCATTTTCTGCAAATTAAAAACCTGTGCCAGTCATAAGATATGAAAGGAGTCTTCACTTTGCCTCTGCAATAATCTTCCTACACCCACACGTGCAGCATGTGATCAATGCAGCTGTGCCTCACCAAGTGAGTGCACCGATAAAAAGCTGGGGTAAAAACAATCAATATCTCTTATAGTAGCTCATGTAATTACACAAGTTCTTAGCTTTCTGTCTCAGCGAGTCAAAAGAATAATAGCTCTGGCATACTTTGTAGACATCTCCAGTGCCTCGTAGAAGAGCTGATTAATGAAACCTCATGCAGCCCTTTTTAATAGAGATGAATTCCCCTGACATACAAGTGAGGCTCCAGTCGTCTCATTGTGAAAATTATAATAAGACTCAAATCATTATTTTTCTTTTATGAGGGAGGAGAGCTGTCAGTTCACTGACAGTGAGCTGTGGGCTATTGAATTTTAGGTGTGTCGTCCTAGTCAATAACAAGGCTGCCTGACAGAATAAACATGGTGGGGTTCAGAGTCTGGAGGGGGCTGTGTCAGCTCGCTGCGTCTCCAGAGACTCTTTCATGTGCATCTGATGGGCAGGAGGAGGATTCCTACACACATCAGTCCTGTCTGTCATCCAGCAGTGGGAAGACAGACAAGAGATTTTTAGAGCTCAAAGGAATGAGCAGCTGTTTTTGTTATGAATATGAGGTCAATCTTGAATATTATCTAAAAGCAAAAATTCCAGATGCGGGCTTTTGTTTTGAAATTAAATTTTTTGAGTGGTGCTTCCAAAGCCGAGCATCCATTGCAATAGCTCTATTCAGAGGCTCTGTCACACTTCAGCTGTGTGCCAATTCTAGCGAGGTAGAGGACGCGACCCATGAAGGTGGATCCTTTTCAGAGGTTCTGAAGGCCTGACTGAACTTGCGCCTCACCTCTTAAAATGAGGACAAAGCTGCTGGCACGTTCAGGTGTTTCTCTTCAACTCATAAAGTCAAAACATTTCCACAAATTTGTCGTCCAGTGACTCCGATAGTGGTAAATGCCAACAGCAAATCTGGTAGAACTGAAGTTGTATGATTAAACATTATGTGCTTTCACTTCTGATGCTCTGCTATAACATATCCAAATTAACAGTGTTGTTTATACTTATTAGTATTAGTAGTTATTTCTTTTACAATAATTGGTTCAGTTCATGCAACATATTTGTCAGTGACTGATGAACGACCTGAAGGCAAATTCCTGTTAAATAGTATTTCCCAGTGATGTGAGATATGGGTTATGCAACGTACACATCAGGTGTGTGCTCCAAAATACAGGAAAAAGATGGCTGAGTGTCTGGTCACATACTGTAGAGAGGAGCTGTTGAAAAATGACGACCTTGCTGAGAGATTATGATGTATTCCGTCCTGAAATGTTGACTTCAAAGGATGCAGTCTCTGAACTAGGAGGCATCTTATGATGCTGCCCAGGTACACACTGCCGGCTACTGTGTAAAGGTGTCTCATGGCAGTTCATGAAACAGTCACAAAATTTAGTTTATCGATTCGTGTAAATGGACAGGAATTTTCCTTTTCTTTTTCATAACGGTAAAACATCGACTTGTATTAACCACTTTAAATTAAGGTATCGATACGATGCCAGGGCTAAAGGGCTGCTGTTCTCTTTACAACATCACAACTTTACTGCTTTGATTCACTCTAACCGCTCTCTTTGTATTGTTTTCAGCCACAGCAGGAAGCTGCTTTCTGAAAACCCACCTTACACTACCCAAGTCGATGCCAAAATCCTGAAAATGTGACAGTACTTTATTTTCTATTGTATCGTAGTTACCAAAGGTATTGTAGATGCCGTAGGTACTAGAGATGTAATACTTCCGGGACTGATGAGGGCAGTATAATAACATCACAAGTGTCCTAGTCTGACATCAAACTTGAACAGAAGAAGACAGGCACCGTAAACAATAACAACAACACGTGGAATGGCAACAGCAAATGCGTGTGCAGCCGCAGGTCCACCATGACTTATGGAAAACACGGCAAGACAGTTGTATGGAGATATTTTGCAGTTATAAGTTATAGATGACCAGAAGCCAGTCTGCAAACGGTGCCACAGAGAATTCCAAATGAAACACCTTAAACTTATCTAAGCAGCTCAAAGACAGACATTGTTAACTTAAAATGAACAACATGGCTTCAAAATGTTCATGTCCTGAAATGTCAATGTTACTGTTTGTGAATTGTGGCACCTGCTGTAGTAACGCTCCACACACAACGTTCACAAAAGGTTCACAACATTAGTAGGTGGCCGTCATTATACTGTTCAGTCTTTTTTAATGAATATTTTTACACCATTGTTCTTTCACCTTGTTAGTCAATTTAAACTACTGCCTGCACACTGACTATATGGATGTGTGTGCCTGTGTGTGTGTTTGTGTTAGCTGAGTGCAGCAGTGTCTGTTTTTTTAGTAGTAAGAATTGTGGAATTTCAACGGTATTGGTGACGTCCCTGCTGCTTCAGCTCCAAGCAGCAGACCGACACATGTAATGACTAGCTGGTGAACACAGTGGAGCACTGAGCAGCTAGAGAGCCAGAAATTTCCCTCCGGAGTTGGATGGGCTTAAGAGAGAGAATACTGGCTTTACATTTGCAAGGTGAAACAAAACACGACTCCAAATGAATGCTAATGTTGCTCCATGTTGCTGATGTATAAATAAGCAACCGTTTGCTAACATGTTGGCCCTATCAACTTAAAAGGTGATGATATGTCAATGTTCCCACAATATGTTTCTGCCGCTCCTAAGCGGCCATTGAAAATCAGTAACTGCAGCTTTAATTCTGTGCACCATTGGTTCCAAGTTGCATCAGTTGCTTGGACCTGATCTACCCACTCGCATGTACATTTCTTTTGTTGCCGCTGTTCACTATATGCACCATGTTCTTCTTTTCCCTTTATTGCACGTCAATGCTCAGAAAATAGAAGTTGACTTTCTGACTCGGAATAATGAGCTGGAGTTCCCTTCAAGTGGGGTTTTTCTTCACAGACTTGGAAACTTGCCAATTCCAACTTTTTTAGCATGCTCGTGTTTGCGGGGGTGGTGGGGGTGGGGGTGACTATATGAAAGCAACCGTTTCTGTTTGTCTTACGAATGCGTATACAACTCATACTCATTTTTTTCTCATTAAGGGCGGCAAAAAGAACATCTGATATTCTCTCTTCTAACTGCCTATTACCAGTGATATACACTTCGATTGGCTGCCTTGGCGACACAGAGAAAGCTCACAGACATTGCACCACATCGCATTGCATGTATTGATTATTGCTCCTAATGATAAACAAATGAAGACGAGGCTGTAAAACACTGGAGTTTTCCTTTGCTTGAAATAGAAAGGCCAATTAAAGATGCTGGTACCCATTTGTGAAGCAAGCTCCTCTCTTCAAGTGGCAGTTTTCTCCAGCGTATCCGCGGGGACAGATGCACAGGTATCCCCCCTCTCCTGTCTCTATGCAGGTGGCATTACCAGCACAGGGCCTGGATGAGCACAGCCGAGTGTCTGTTGTGTAAAAAAAAAAAGCATAGCATGCTGTTTTTAGCTCTCTCTCGCTCTGTTTCTGTGTCTCTCTGCCTGGTTTTCCCTCTCTCCTTTGTTTCCACTTGCTCACTCACACTCCCCACCGCAGCATCTTGTCACCAAGAGCAAAACTGAGAACATAACTAACCATGTTACACAGGGTGAGCAGCTCATATGCTCCAACACAATAAGAGATGTACTGTGAGAGCTGATAAGGAGGTCAAACTGAGCCAGGAGCCAAAAAAAATCTTTCTTCTTTTAATCTTCTCTCTTTCTTTCTTCCTTAGCTTGAGGGGGCACAAGTAATTTTCATGCGATAATGTTCATTGAAGATATTGGAGGAATTATTACATAAGTGCTTAATTTAAATAGTTGCATCCACTGAAATGGAAATGTGACTTTTAGGAAGATTTAACGTTTGGATTTTCACAACCACAACACAATACTTTTTTCAGGTTTTCTTAAGTTTATCATATGTGCCTTGCTTGATGGCACAAAACAGAAGGCGGCGGTTTATGATGAAAATTTTTGCATTCATTTCGTGGCTTCAGTTTTCATCTCAGACCTAGATTTCTCCATCATTATTTTCTTTACCTTACTCAGAACTTTTCTAACTTTACCTGTATAAAAATAGAGTTAACTATATTCTCTAGACTCCGGCTTCGTTTGGTGGCAACCTTCATGTCCCTGAGGCTCCGTGACTCACCCTCACCTCTGGTGTGTCAGAAAGTGTTAGGAGGCAGATAGAGATAGTGAGTGTCTGGGGAGCTTTATGAAACTCACCTTGGTCACACAGGCTGCCCACCCAGCCATCCTCGCAGATACACTGCCATGCCTTCTCGCATGTGCCGTGCAGGCAGCCGGGGAAGGGCAGACACTGGTCACAGTTGTCTCCCTGCCACCCTGGTTTGCACCTGAATGAGGGGAAAAGGCAACAATCCAGACCTATTTATACACCACCCACAGAGCTTTGCAGCCAGGCGCCAGTCCACACAATGTCTGCAGGATTTACTCTCTATGTGTAAGTGAAATGACAGGTTGACGTTATCTTTGATTATACAGTAATTGGTTAAATTCTCCAGCATTTTGGCTCAGGAGTACATACAACAGCCTTCGCCAGAAAATCCCTTCACACTGGGCAGGGTTTGTCACCAAAAGCTTTTTGAGCTATCTGTTAGGATAACATTGCTCTTTACTGTTCAAACAAAAGGCTGATTTGGCACTTAACACAATACAAGCGCCTAACAAATCTAGAAAAAACAGAAGGATCCAGCTGGCTGGATTGTGATTGCATTTCTCTGAGGGAGAAAAATTTACAGCTCCAGCAATTTTTGAAAATAAGCTTGCTAAAGCCCACAGGATGTGGTCTATCATCCACACAGGAATCAGAGGTGGTGGTGCTTAGTACCTGCACTTCCCTGGCTTCTCACAAAACCCATTTTCTTTGTTGCACCCTGCGTTGCATTCCCAACCTTTGAGATAGAAAGAAAGGGACAGCAGCGTGTTTGCATCAAAAATCAAAAAGACACATAAAACATTCAGAGCAATGAAATATTCATCCACGATACTTTCTTTCCACGCAGAGAGCAAATCGGCTCAGATAAGAAGAAAAAGAGTTTGCTTTTCAGCTGACTCAAATCTCTTTGTCTCAGTGGACTGATCAAAATCCCAGATTACCTTTGGCGATGCCTGTCACGACCAGAATAGAGACCACCGCTGTGAGATGCATCCTAATTTCGAGCTTGACCCTCTTTGTCCTGCAAAACATAAAGCGAGTTAAGTCGCAGAAAATAGCTCTGTGGTTGCGAGGAAGCGACGTTTTTTCATCTTAACAGAGATAACACAACTCAAAAGTTCATTTTTCGGAAACATTACAACCTTTAAAAGGAGAACTGAGAGCGATGCTCCACAGATATGGCAAATTTTGCTTAGAGTTCTGGGATATAATGATCGTAGGAGATTTATAACGATCAGGTCCTCAGAGTGAAAATCACACACACACACACACACACACACTCACACACTGTAAGCCTAAAATATTACTGAAATATATAGTGCTTTTTTTTTTCTTGGGCAATTGAATCTTACAGGCGCACCTGAACCTTATGCGTCTGCTCCCAAAGGTTTCCATTACGCACGGACATAGAGGAAAAGAGAAAAGGAACTTAATTCCAAAAACAACACATTTGTCTAATCAAAAACCTCATCAACTTAAATTATCTCGTGGCATGCGGAAAATCGCCTTACCTATGTCGCACCGGCGCTCTGTTTCCAGGTGGCTTTGGTCATATTTGATGGATTTTGATTTGACCTTCTTTCTTTTTTTTTCTTAAATCCAAGCGACTGTGCGGCTGAAAGTGACACTACAGGTGTTCTAGTGGTCCGGCTGCTGCTGGTGGACCTGCAGGTTTTGACGGGACTGCTGGATCGTGCGGCGTCCCAGCGTAACACGCTCCTCCCACCTAAAGAGGGAGAATGTGTGTCTGACCCCCAGGAGAGAAGTGCTGTAGTTGTACCATAGCCTACATTAGGTGCCTGTATTTTACAAATGCATTACTCAGTGCAATTGGAAAAGTCTTCCAGGGAAGTAGGACGGTCTCTGTAGGCTATTAACACTTCCAAGAGCTTGTTTCTGCTTATAGTATTTTTACTCTTAATTCTTTATTTAAGCACAACCCGATTAACATGTGCTAGTCTTAGTCTCTGTCAGTGTATTCAGATCCTTTATTTAACAGTACAGCAATGGACAAATACCTGATTGCAAGTGAAAATCTTGCACTCAAAATCTTATTTTAGTACAGACACATTATGAGCTAAATGCACTAAAAGTAAAAGTGCTCAGAATTCATCGGAATTGGTCCGTTCAGCATTACATTATTATGTAATTACTGTTACTATAAATACTGATGAAAAAAACAAGAGCATTTTACTGTGGTCGTTGTTATAGGTGGGCTGCCGGGTAGTTTAATCTGTAGCACTTCATCTCATCCAGTGAGATGATCATATTTTCTGTAAACTATAAACTATTGATTTCAGATGAATATAAAAGTCAAATTTTTGCCTGTGAAATGTTGTGAAGGAGAAGTGTACAGTAGGTGAAAATGTGAAGTACAGTTACTTGTGGAAATGTACTTATTAATCTCTGCTGACCATCACCCTCACCACTCTCATAAAATACTTAAAGAATATTAATTGACAAGCTAGACTTCACAGAGGAATTCAAACTCTGTCCCTCCTCCAATTTTAAAATATTGAATGACTTCCCTTACACACTGCCTACCTGTCATACATAATATTTCCCTATTCTATTCTTAGTCCACTTATCGCTGTCCACAATCTCCCTTTATCCTTCCCAAGGGCAGGGGATGGTATTTTCCTTCCCACGAAGCATATGGCTTAGTCTAAGAGTCTAATTATGAGTTTCACTTCTCTCAGACATTATTAGATCTGCAATAAAGATCCTGAAAATGGTGCCCAAGCAACCATCAGGGGAAATCTGCTCCTCAGTCTCACTAATCCTCCTCAGTGTTCAATTGTAAGATGCAGCCTGTGTCTCAGCCAGGCTCTGCGGTTTTAGTGAGCGAAAACCAGGGTGAATATGTTTCCTACGGTAAATGACAGCACTGAGAAACACTTATAATTCCAGACATTGTGAGCTTTGTGGCTCTACTTACAGAATTTTTTTTTTTTTACAAATATATCATCTTGAGTAGACGTGTGGGTTCGCGGTCTAGACAGCGAGAGCACAAGGGATTCATGTATAAATACAAATATGCATTAAATCAATGGGTTTTTTTTCAGCTGAGTCGGGGTAAAGGCGGTACAAAGAAGCTCCCATCTCAGACAGAATCAGTCTGAAACGAGGACACATGCTATAAACAGACAGGCCCAGGCAGATGTGAGTGGAGTAGAAATGGATAAGTCCCTGTGATATAATCTTTTGACAGGTCTCCTGTCTCATATCCACTGGTTCAGTTTTTGCGCGTGTGTTTATTTTCAAACCTCCAGAGACGGAGCTCGTTGTCCGGGCGTAGCATTACAGCAGTGATGTGATTCTCTCAGATCCACATCAGTCAGCCCTTTTTAATGAAATGTCTCAGGTTTGTATGTGCTTGAAGATTAAAGTGAAGGAGTCATCCATCGATTTTTTTTTTTTTTCCCCCCAGCACTCATCTCACCTCGTATCTGATCTTTTATCTGCTCCAGTCCAGCTCCAGGTTTTAACTGTATATTGTA
Organism: Seriola lalandi dorsalis; assembly: GCF_002814215.2. NCBI lineage: Eukaryota > Metazoa > Chordata > Actinopteri > Carangiformes > Carangidae > Seriola > Seriola lalandi. The sequence continues at coordinate 346,899 of NW_019522595.1, read as the reverse complement.
ACATATTGTATATTTTGGTCTGCATGTGACTGTAATGGTTAGGGTTAGGAAAGGATTAATCAGCTCTTCGTGAGTCATAAATTAATCATCGGTGAAGTGAGTGAAGCTGAAGGGAGCGTCAAGGGAGCAACAAAGTCATTAGGATTCAGCCTCTGTGTTCGTAGCAATCCATCCAATAGTATTGCATTATTTCAATCTGGACCAAAGAGGTGAACTGACCAATCAACAGTGCTGTACCTAGAGCCACACCACTATGACAGTAACCTTAGTATGTTTGGGTTTTGAACTGTTATCTGAACATGGGAGTTTTTCACTATTTTCTGACATTTTATCCAGCAAACACTCAGTGAATTAATCAAGAAAATAATCAGTGGATTGATCAATAATGCAAATAATAACAAGTTGCAGCTCTGGTCTGTGTCTGTGTGTGTTTATGTGACAGGTAAAGGTTAAATCTTGCTGCAGTCTGACCTCATTTCAAGTAATTATGCATCCGCAGGGAATATGCATTTCACCCAATCTCAATAATACAGGAGTCTTATTTCTAATCACCATGAAGATTAGTTCCACACTGAGCAAGTTCCCTCTCTCCGCATACGTGAGGAAAAATGCTATGCCACAGAGGCACCATTAGATCTGCATATTACCAGTGTAGATTATTTCATTGTAAGTCCTCTAGAGGCTGGAAATTATTTCACCTGAATTCTCAGTGTGCAGATTCAAAATGTGGAAAAAGTCTATCAGCACGATCTCTGATTAAAGAAATCCCTATTCTGTCGATATGTGCCAGCCATGCTGTGGGTTTAGATACAGATCATTTCATTCAAACTCTCAGATGGCACACAGTGGCTTGCAGGAAATGAGTCTTGAGTATTGAATTCTAAACACAATTAGCAGGATAACAACGCGTGATGCGGCTGCCCAGTTCCTCCCTGTCCGGCGGCTTTCGGGCTGATCATTAGACAGGACGGCTCATTAGACAGGATGAATCATTAGACAGGAGATCATGCCAGGAGGAGCGCGATGGGGTTCACTTATACAGGCATGATATACAACAGTACATCTGTCACATCTCTTTTTTTTTTATGTCTATAAATTGTTTGAATAGTTGCCCATAACTAATTTCATTGCAATATTAGGACTGTTACCCTGTTTTCATGTATTGCCAATGTTAATTACCCTGCAATTTACAGCCAATGATTAGTCATTTAATCAATTTAGTAAGTACTCATTTAAAAAAGTACTTAAAGTGTGATTTATTTCCAAGTCTCTCTTCAGCACAGATGTTGCCTCCTCATCTTTTATATTTGTCCTGGTATATCCTGGTGCCCAGTAAGTACTTTCATTGATACCTCATACGTACTAAATAATTAAACTGCCATTTGGAGTAATCTAAAGCATTAGTAAACATCTACCTGTATCGTACTACTACAATGGAGACCACCTCGTGCAGAAGAGCTAGACATAAATAGTACGAAGGACCTGAAACTACCGTGCTGCTGAATCACAGAGGGCCATGTAACACCTCGTCAGTTCAAAGGACTCAGAATCACACACTGAAATCTTCCACAGTTGATCGTCAGTTTGGTCCAGGGCGGCATCATTTACGCCAGCTCTCGCTCCTCCCATCTGTGTGGGAGACAGGCATAGAGAGAGATATGCGTGTGTCGGCTAATTCTATTTTCTGGCTTTTCGACTTCCAAGTACATGCCGTAATTAGTCACAAAGGAGAAACCTGCCGCTGAATTCGGGGATGAGTGGCTTATTTAATTGCACGGCTAGGTGAAAGGTGAAAGATAAAATGGCGCTGTCACTTTCTCAGCGATTTGGCTCCTCATTTCTTTCCTTTCTGCACTCTGAGCCCCATTACATTAACTTCAACAGCTGGGATACCTATGATTGCCAGACAGGGTGCAGGAGTCATTGTATCTCCTTCAATGAGGCCCTTAGGTAGTTCTGGTACATCACTCATGAGTACAAAACACCCTCAGCTCTGGAGGAAAGGTGCTTTTAGCACCAAATACCAATGACAGCATACACACCACAGTCCATGTGCTCTTGGACAATACATCAGTCTCTTTATTCTCAGCATGCTGAGGAGAGAAAAAATACTTTCTCTTTTTAGCCTGAGTACCCCTGCAGAAATCTGGGAGAGCACATTTCTCTCTTTCAAATATACCAATTATATGGAAGGTGGAGTAGAGACGATCTGTTTCCCGCTGACTGGCTGAATACCATGCATTTCCCTGGCACTATCCTAAGGGCTAACTGCTCTTGCCTCGGCCTCCGGGGTGCTGGCAGAACTTCAAGCACCTTCAGAGCCGGCTTTCATGCTTGTGTAAAATCTGCTCCAGAATATCCTCGAATAAGAAAAAGGTGAGAGAAACCTTGGAGGGCAAAGTATTAGCGTCAGCGCTGGCCTCATTTCCAGTTCTTGCGTGTACCAGCAATTAAAAAGTAAAATGATGGCAAACTGATGGTGTTGATGGTATTGGAAAATTAGGAGGCCCATCAACCCATTGAAGGTAATGAGCTATTTAATTGTTATATATGGATCTCAGCGGTCATAGAGGATGATGAATTTCATATCAGATGTCATTTCCCTTACCTTCTCTCTTGTCAGCAGGTCATACAGACTGCCTTGTTAATGGTGAGAGTTGCTTCTTTTTACCTGAGTCTACTTCAGGTTGTACATCCCTCTTCTATTCCTGCAGGACATATTGAACCTGGCTCATGCCACTGTCTTGCACTGGTGTTACATCAACTCAGAACTTTATTCTGTGCCGAAAACAGTGTGATTAGTCTTTCTAAAAAAAGGAAGTGTTTTTTATGTCCTTCTTTATAAGCCTTCCTCGGAACAAGCTGCTTCTCCAGCTCCAAACTCTGGAAACCAAACTATCTTTGATTTTCTGCCGCAACACTTCCCCTTAAACTCCACACATTTATACCCAAAAAGCACGCTCACACTTCAAATACAAGCAGACGGTTCACGGGCTGTTGAGCATCCTTAGTAAATAAGAGTGCTCCATTGATTGGTGGTGTGTCACTTAATATATTCTGTTGAGAGTAAACATATCGACATGATGTGTCTAATGTCGGAGTTGCAGACAACACTGTTATACTTGGCAATGAGAATTTAACCTCAGGCAACCTCAGCCAGAACCTTGATCTCTAATATTAGCATAATTGTATTTTATGAGGGGAAAGAACTTTCAACACTGCATGGTCTAATTTTTTTTTTTTGTATATTTAATCTAAAATAGCTACTTAAACATGCACCATCGACACAGTTAAAGTCGTCCAATCACATCACAATATTGATCCCTGCAACAAATCAGTGCCCGGCCTTTATGTTCTTATACGTCACGTAGCTGCTGCCCACAGACGCGGCAGGAGGCAGAACCTAAACGATGATATTTGTGGAATTTGGCCATCTGCTCAGATGGTGAGGCAGTGTGTAGAGATGTTGACTTAATTTAATTAATGGAGATAGTGTCGTTATCTCCATAGCAACTGTAGCCTCTCATTGTCAGGAAAGCACTAAGGTCGTCGGGGGGGGTTTTGGATAAGACTGATAGGTTACGAGAGAGAGGGAGCCATCGCAGGAAGAGACAGAGGAGAGAAGAGAGAGTGAGCGAGGGGCAAAAATGGCAAATGTAGAGGAATGACTTCACCTGATGCCATCCTCACCTGATGCCAGTTATTCCTGTCTTGTTACCATGGTAACAGGCGGGATGATGCTGTCTTTTTGGGTGTGTTGCACCTTGCTATGGGCTTGCATCACCAAGACATAACAAAAAGATCACCTTTTCACCCTGCAAGAATAGAAACGGTGCGACATCCCAAAGTGACAGAGACACAGAGGGTTATCAGAGGGTGAGTTCATACCAAAATCAAATAAGGCAGAAAACCGCCGCTCCGCCGCTCTGTATGGGTTCTAAGTAAAAACTTAATGTAGTGAGTATTAGTCACAGCACAATTGATGTCCTGTTAGCAGTTATTTAACGCCTCACTGGCTCTAAGTTAAGAAACTGATTCCCTGAACACGCTGGTTCGCAGAGAATCAGTTTTTACATTTTCCATCACATTCGGCTCTGCTGTTAATGGATCCATCTGTTTGAAATCCTCCCTGACTTAAGAAAGTCTTCATAACATGACATCTTTACTGAAGGACGTACTTCCCTTCCTGCAAAGCTTTCCAGGCAAGTGTATGTTTGTGTGTGTTTGTGTATGTGTACATTTCTGTCTGCCTGCATTTCTGTGTGAGGTCTGTGAGCGAGTGTCCACAAAAAGGTGCATGAATGTTAAAGCGTTTGTCTCTTCAACTGGTTTCCATGGACTTTTTTTTTTTTTTTTTTTTTTTTTCAGACCTATCCAAACGCGAGGCTTAGAGCAAAATTGCACAGGCTCTGTTGAGTCCTGGTATTTAAGAAAACAAATACCAGTACTGACAGACAGAATCGGTAAAATTGGCCACACAACACTTGCTGACTTGAATCCGCCTCTGCTATACACTGGTTTCCCTCAAACAACTACTGGCGCTTCATTCTGTGATGAATGTCTGGCTGATTGATCGAGGTCAGTGAATGTGTTCAAAGTTTTTTGTGCCTCCTAATGCAACAATACCATAAACTCTACCTCTGTCTATACAGCTAGCACTCCTTCAGTTTTATTTTATTAATGTGAAGCATGTTTATGTGCCCCGGAGTTGCTCCGCTGCCACTGTTGTATGTGTGTGTGTGTGTGTGTGTGTGTTTGCCTCAGAATATAATGGAGATTAATGGTGTTGTTAGAGTGCCTGGTTTGTTCTCCCCCACTCTTTGTCTCCAACTTCTATCCATTATCATCCTGAATCCTATTGTGCAACACATATGAAGAGTATTAAAAGACACAGCAGAGTGGGAGGAAAGCAGGCAGACAGAGGGGGGGGCTAACACAACAATAACAGGAAGCCCTCAGTGATACTTAAGGCACCAATCACTCATCCAACCTGTTCACCTGTTTTCCTGCATGACTCATCTCAAATACTCTTGACACCCTCACTCACACAGAATATAAAAGCAATTATTGTTCAGTCTGACAAAATCTATAATGCTGTTTAGTGCATCCTCGGGCAGTTCTATTAGAAGCTATATTTAAAACTGCTACAATGGACTGCAGCTTTTACTTCTCCTTCAAGAAAGAAACATAATGGTGCATCCCGCCCTCCTCTCCGTCACCTGATCCCGTCCAAGGCCCAGCAACTGACAGTCATTATGATGAAATGAATATTTTTAAGCAGCATCCTATTTCCTGACGCTGAGGTAAAAGCAGCCATAGAGTCACATGCAGCTGTGGAAGAAGTGGGCGATAAACGTAGGCAATCAGGAGGGAAGAAGATCACTAGTTGTTTGGTCATAGAGTGGCTGATCAGTAACAGCTGAAATTGTCAAACTGAATTATATGTTACATTTTTTTTTTGTACTTTTTGACAGCCGGGCTAAGACAAAGAGGAGACCTGACAGGAAGAGGAAAATCGCCCATAAACTCTTTTATTGGTGGATCAAATTATGGCCGAAATAAAGAGAGGAATAGCTGTGCTCTTATAAAAACAAGCACAAACATCCCAGGAACCTGCACACTTCTACGCACTTTCGCACAGCCGCTCTGTAATGTTTCTTCAGTCAGCTATTTGAGGCTTAACTGTCGTTGCCTTAAGGTGCAATCAGTAATCAGTAAAGTATTTTAGTGGCTCTCTGTACAAATGGGCCTTAATATCCCAGCGGGGTTTCACAAGTGCTGCTTATCAATGCCTGTCACTCCTCTGTTACCTCAGTGTCTTCTGCCTTCCCAGGCAGAACTGGGCAGGCTCTGTGGTTTTACTGGGAATCCTGACAGTGTACTGGCACATTGTTTTACAGTGGCTGAAAACATTATTTATAGAATAATTGCTCATTATTTATTATTGATTAATTGCTTCCACTATAAACCTCTCTCACAACAGCCACCTGTGCTCCGCTGAGCCGCAGCGGAGGAGACGTCGCGCGGGGGGGGGATAAGATATTCCTCGGCTCCTCTAATTGAATGTCACCTTTCAACAGAAACCTGTGGCAGCCAGCTCAAGGTTAAGGCCGGGTTGATATTGCCTCTCTGCTCACTCTCATTCACTACAGTCCCTCGCTATGAATTATTCACACAGGCACAGTCACCGCTGAAAAGAGGCCAACGCAAGGCAAGATAAACTCGGGCTCTGTATGAAAAACATTCTTCAGAGATGCGCACACATTCGCCTGTAGCGTTTAGGATGTATTTTGTGTTTTATGAGCCCACTCCACCAGCTCCACAACATACTTATGAATGAGATGATGCCCAATTCAGACAGTTTTACGCCAAAACCGCTCTGGTTCACTGACATATAAAGATCGCAGTCGTGACCTTCCTTATGTTTTCCATCAGGTTCTCCCTCACACAGACTGGATCCAGATAATGAAAGTGTCACTGCTCCTCCAACTGTAACCAACACGATGGACCCAATTTCTTCGGTCATTTCCCATCTCCCATAATGCAACAGGACAGCCATTCTGTCAGCCCAAGCTGAGCGAGTGTTATCATTTTAGCAGAAACGATACAAATAGCGAAATTATGGAATAACACGCACCCCTGAATTCATTTTTCAACCTCACCTTTGCACACAGGTTACACGCCGCCAACAAATTATACAAAGCTTTTCAGCCAAAGTAAAAATCATAAGGAAACTAACATGGAGAAGAAGAGGTGTGTGGAAGATGTATCCACACACTGCTTTCAGAGTGTGTCTGTGAAACTAGGATTTGAATGTAAATTGCAAACCCAATGTGAAAACTGGACTAAATTGAAAGGAAAAAAGAGACGCAGGCAGATATGCATAATAGCGAAGGCACAGTTTGACCTTGCTCTACTTATTCTGTTTTTGTCACTTGCTCTCTCTCTCTCTCTTTCTCCCTCTTTCTGGTTTTGTTCTCTTTCACTAACGATTTCTTTCACCTCTGCCGAAAAAGGGAAAAAGTGAAAGAAAACCAAGTGAATGGACGGAAGCTGAAAGAGGAGGTGAGGATGTACAGGAGGAATCGGTTGTTCCATAACACCACAGAGAGACGAGGTGTTGATGAAAAAATGAGGATGATGAAGAGAGGGGAGATGAATGGGGGGGGGCACTAATGGAGTGTGGTCAGACCCTGGAAAGTGCGGTAACAAATCCCCTGGAAAAAAGAAAAAGACAAAAAAAATGCAATCAGGGGCAACGGTGCAGAGGGGGAAACTCACCTCCAGTACAGGCACACTGTGAGAGAGGAAAACAAGATGTGAACAGAATAAACAACTACTCCTCTGCTTGTAAACATGCTCCTTAAACTCTCCCATTCTGCTGGACATTTTTAAGATTATTCAAGTATAAGAAATTGCGCCGAAATCCTTGAGAGATCTTCAAAACAAAGCTGGGCTTCTTGCAATAACATCACCTCCATTCAATAACATATGTGCCCTTTCTCTCTTGCAAAAACAACTTGTATTCGCTCAAATAATATTGCAGCTTTGACATTAGACTGAAAGCAATAACCTTTACTGTTTTCCCCTCAAGCACAGCCGTGAGTAAAATCTTTTGGAAGCTATAATGACACTGAAATTTTGCACAACAGAAAGTCAACAGCTGCTGAACCTAAAGTGATACACTGTTTTGTCCAAATAACAGTTCAAAATCCAAATGTATTAAACGTACAGTGAAACAGCAGCATACAATTATTTTTTCCTAATCGATTAATTGGCTTATCATTGTAGCTCTAACAGACCGCATTGGTAAATGTCAGAGTAATGTAGTGCAAACAGATGATTTACTTCCCATCATTATATTATGCCACTGGACGCAGAGTCTGTAATAGAAACACAATCGTTCTAAATCAAAAACTCCCTTGACAATATTATAATATTACGAAATGTCAGTAAAGCAGGACAATATTATGAGGACGTAATTAACAACCATTACAGTTACAACCTAAAAGGAAAAACCACCAACACAATGCAGAAAATTAAATTGCAGTATGTAAGATTTGATATCACAGCTCTGTTATTTTCTATTAATTTTCCTGGAAAGAACAATGTAATTTCTCACTAATTATAGTCAAGTTTAAAGGCTGTTGCTGGATGTCCTCCATTTATCATTGGAAACTTTTTTTTCTTCATACAGTAAATGTCCAATTGCACCCTTGCCTGTAGACTCATTTACCCTTGTTTTGCAGTTTCCTGCTGTGTGCTGATGAAGAGACTTCAGGTTACACATTCTTAAGCAACTAGGAATTAATTGGAAGTCTACCAATTGAGCTGTCTCTGTTTTACTCATAATTTGTGCCAAATTACATGGTTCTTTCCACAAAGCTTTCTATGAAAATATTATGAATTTAATCAACCACAATAAGAAAAGAAGTTACCATGAAATCTCTTGGGAAATGTAAAATAAATGTCTACCTCTGCAGAGTGACAACATAAATGTCAGCTTTAATGGCATTTTTATTTAATTCACTGTTTGATTTTGGAAGTCTAATAGAGGAGCCACATTTAGTCTGATCACTGTTGATGCTGACTGACAGCATGTTTAACATAATAATTCTCAGACTTTCAAGCTTCCTGCTCTTTTTGTTTGTCATTTGGTTTTGTTTGATGTGAATATTTTCTTTCCAAAACGGTTCCAGTTCACTTCAAGTTTCCGGGTAAAGATCTCAATGATGAGTCATAATGTTGATGGCATCCCATACTGGGTTTTATTTCCATGTCAGCAGTCATTTTGGCAATGAAGAAGCCGTCTTTTCCAAATGTCTTATTCTGGAAGGCAAGTCTTCAGTTTTGCAAACCTAATGTTCTGCTCATTTTCCCCTCATTACAGCAGATATTACAGAATGGCCTCATCGGTTATGAAGGAACAGATTCGGCGCTCGTGCGTACATCCATCAGGTGCTCGATGAGCTTGTTGGTTTTTGTCTCTTGGCTCTGTAATCATCTTTTCCTCACAGCGAGCGGTGCGTAGATTTTTGCAGTGCGTCCCACTGAGTGGCCTTTGAGTGTTTCCTCAGTGCTGGCACGCTCATGCAGAAGAATCACAGACACTGCTGCGTTTTTTTGGGGGGGGGGTTTTGGGTTTTGGGTTTTTTTATTTTTTTAACAAATTTGCGTTATTAGACAAGGCATGGAAAACAGATTGTCTTGTTTATAACTTGCCTGCAAATTTGATTGAGAATGAGAATCAACTGAACAAACACCCAACTACTACAGCTGTAGTAGTTGATGTTGTTATTAAATCATTTCCAAATCGTTCACAGGATGAAAGCTGATTTTCAACCCAGCAGGAAAGCAGGAAAACAAAGTCCATCGCAGCAGTAACACAGGTGGGAACCATCTTGCTAACCACTGTAACCCCCCACACCCCTACCCCTCCCCCCTTTTAAATTCTGCATTCGACTTATAATCATACACCTTACACTATATGATTAATGTGATGTGATTGTCTTACTGCGACTCACAATTGAAGATGAAAGACAAAGAGCTCAACGCCTCAGAGTAGAAGATGATAATGATCTTTACTGAGCCTGTCATTTCCTTTGTCGTGTCCGAGCATTACGACTGGAATGAAAAGACTGATTTGATTGACATGTAATCTAATTATAATCCCTGCAAAGTTGAGACCATTTCACTCTGTTGCTTAGAAACAGACAGCTCTGTGTGCCAAGGACGCCTTGTCAACTCCAATAACTGTATACAGTAGCAGAGACAATTGTGCAGGATTTCAGTCGCACCTGTGAGAGGCGACATTGCAACTCTTACATATACAGTGAAGGTGGGAGAGTGTGACTATTCTTAAATAGAAATAGTCATGATTAAAGTCTGCTCATCCTTCTCATGTACAATGGTAAATACTTTTGAGAGATAGTCTGCAAAATGTTCATAAAGTATAATGTCACCTTTTTGTAATTGATTCAGTATGATGTCATGTTTTCCTGTGGGTGCTTATTTTAGCTTGACTATACACAAACTCTAACGCACCCTCCACCCACCCACCAGGACAGAAATGCCACCCAACAAACTGACATCCAAATTAGTCCAGAAAATACTCTGAATACAGCTCTCAACTGAAGCGGACGAAAGCTGTGTCTCAATTCAGGGGCCACATCCTTCGGAGGCTGAATTCAAAGACAGATTGCGTCACAGCGGGGCGGATCCTTCGTGGCCAAACCTATCCCAAGATTCATTGCCCCCCCAATAATGAAAGCACACAAGGTTGATTAGAGAGCAACTGTTATATGTCAGTAATGTCTTTCAGCTCAGTAGCTAACGGTACTACTGTTAAAGCCAGGGGCCTTAAAAACTTCAAGTTTATGTGGAAAAAAAGTTACATGTTGTCAAGGTTGCTAGGCCACAGGAGCCGCGCTCTGAAGGCTACGAAGGGCCACACCTTCGTGGACCGTGTCCTCCGAAGAATGTGGTCCTTGGATTGGGACACATCAAAAGTATCGTACAATTTACTCTGTACGTTTCCTGCTTTTCTTCGTCCTGAGCAGAACTGTGTGTGTTCGTGCAGTTAGCAGCTGATTGTATGGTTATGTGGGTGTGGAGCAGGAAAAACAAAAAAAGCAATAAAGGTATTTCATGAGGTACCTAAAAGCCTCAGGAAAATCAGGCATCTGATTAGTATTCCCTTTTCATGGTCATGGAGAAGAAAGAAAAAAAATCCAGCATGACTTGAGCGTTTCCAGGTGCTTTTCTTCTAAGTGTTACATTTCACAGGAAAAGCTGAGAAATGATTCAAATTAGTCGACAGATTATCAGTGAAAGTTACTATTAGAAGCTGGGAATTTGCCACATTACACAAGGCCTGTTTGATGTCAGCGAAAAAGCGCTTCCACAATCCACATGGCACTATACATCTACTGTGAGAAATGCTTCAGACCGAGCTTCAAAGATTACAAGCAGGCTCACGCTTGCTGCTAAGATAACACATTGCAAGTAGATTTCCCAGCCTCACAACATAAAAGTAAGGGATGCAAGAGAAAGGTTGCCTGGAAACGCGTGTATTCGATTATATTCAAATGCAGCTCCTCGTGTGCTTTCAGCTTCACGGCTGCTGTTGTATTTGTGCGATTGAGTGGCACTTACAGACACATCGCCGCCGCTTTGCAGCTCTAGCTCTGCGCCTCTCGAGAATTTTAATCCAAGGAGAGTGATGTGAAGTAAATGTCTGTTTTCAGTGATGTGATGTTGAGGGATCGGGGCACAGTGTAGCTCTTTTTTGTTTCACACAGGCTTCAGCCTCATAGTGGAGCTCCGTAGGTCGATCCACTCTGTATCTGTGCATTGGAAATTTGTATGTTCCAAGAATCTGTTCAGTCCCGTGAGGGGAGGGCTGCCTGTTTTCGAAAAAAAATAAGTGCCCACACTGCACTCCTCATGAATAATATAGATTGAACTTAACTTATTTAATTTTTCTAAGTGGAAGACAGGGATGGATGGCAATTTCAGAAGAACGTCATGTCTTGGTTATCGCAATTTAACATTCATCAAACACTGCTCAAATACCAGCAATAGTGAGACATCCCTCCTCTGTGGTTCTACACTGCGGAGAAGCGAGATCCAGTTTAGGTTCAGCTCCCCTGAGCCCTGCTGCTCTGTCCATCTAATAGACTGGATGATCTTGCTCGCCCTTTCAAAGATATCTTTACCAGGGCAGCATCACGTGCCTCCATATCAGTCAGCCAGCGAGGGCTTCCCAACTGTAATAAAGTTGGCTGCGGAGAGCCCTGCCTCCTCCTGCCTCGCCGTCAAGGACCAATTGCCTCTGCCTCACAGCCCCGAGGAGTCAATGTTCTTCGCTCCCTGATCCATCAAAGTCTCGATATGTGCAGCGGTGGTGTGCCCTTTCAAGCAAAGGGGTCAGAGTTCTTTGTGGTGTCCTTGATTTCATCAGAGTGGAGGGGATGAGATTGATGGTTTGTAGCAGGAATTCCCACCAGCCGACATGAGTGTGATGCACTTCGTTCCTGGGTCTGTAAGCTAGTCTGGAAGTCTGGAAACCTCCACCCTGTAGGCCAAGTGGAGGAAGAAACTTCAACATCTTAACCAGACATTTCTCGCAGCAGTCCAGTGAGTGACAGCGTTAAACACTATACAGTCACTTTGTTCAGAATGTGTGTTTTGACACTAAGAACAGACTTTCACCTCTGCCATGAGCTGTGTCACGGTCTCTGGCCCCAGTCTTCGTGTGGTGTAGCTGTTCCTCCAGATCCCCTCCAGGATAACGGTATGGAGGATTTTCTGGGTGTTCCACTAACTCTGGTCAAAGGTGCTGTATATTCTTCATGTCCAGATACTCCTCTACCCAGGCACCTGCTGTGAAAACGAAGGGGCCCAGTGCTCCCCGAGCTCAACCATCAAAGCTCCCACCGCAGCTCGGAGCTTTAATGAACCACCCTTTCTTAAATCCATGCTGTCAGTTTCACTGCAGGTGATACAGTTATCACGGTTCACCCACCAAGCCTTCTCATGGGGCACAGAGTGTGCTTGACCTTCCATTAAAGGTCAGCTTATCAAAAGCAGAAGGGACCTTCAGAGGTCAGTGTAGGGGTTATCTGTGGTGCAAGGTAACAGGTTATTAATGAAAATGTAGTCATCAGCTGGAAAGGGTTCCTTGAGTTATCCTTTAGATCTTTGTTGACTCTGACTCTGCCAAGAACCCATTCAGTTTTGGGCCAGATTTTATTTTAAATTTGGGCTTTTTAGCCAATCGATCAGTCAGACCACTGCTTTGATCCAGACTGAAATATCTCAACAATAACTGGATGAGCTGCCATGAAATTTGGTCCAAACATTCATCTCCCCTTCAGGATGAATTAAAATACAACTTTTGGGATTCCCTGATTTCTCCTCCAGCATCATCATTCGAAATGTAATTAGACCATAAACCCCTTCACAGTAGATGCACCATCTTGTTTTCAAGGAGGTTCCTCAGGCACAAAACACTGGGGTTTACACACATTTTAATAAAAAAAAGTGCATAAATAGTAATTATGAGAATAAATTCCAACAAAACAAAAGGTCTTACACCATGCCAAACTACAACTACTACATCTGTTACAAGTGTCAGCTGTAAAGAGAAAATAATATAAAATAAAAATAAAACAATTGAATAATACATTTATGATATACTGTATGTCCAAAATTACATAAGGGTAAACAAGTGTTTACTTTAAAAAGGACTGACTCAGCATAAACTACAAGTGTATTTATGCTTGTACAGTCTAGCGGGGCGTTGCTAGTTTTTAAGAGGTACACACATCCACTATTTACAAACAAGAACCTGGAAAAGGAAAATTGAAGCTGCTCCTCGAAATGAGTCTCATGTTTCCAACAGCTTTTTTTATAGTGCAGCTGTCAAAATATGACACGTAATTTACATAAAATGCCTATCAATATAATTACGCACACGTCTACTCGTGAATGTTTCCATTTGCTTTATATCATGTTTCACCACCCAGTGTTTAATGAGTGTCTATTTATTCAGTCAGTATGATGTTCTCTTTGTGGAGGGAAGTGACGTGAATGAATAACATGATGTTATTAATGTACAGCCAAGAATTTATTATTCCTCTGCGCCGGCGACTGCCAGGGCCGGAGACATAATGTTTTCAGGTTGTCCGTCCCATTCTCATAAACGCGATATCTCAGTAACGTCTTGAGGGAACTTCTTCGAATTTGGTACAAACATTCACTTGGGCTCAGGGATGAACTGGTTAGAATTTGGTGGTCAAAGGTCAAAGGTCACTGTGGCCTCACAAAACACATTGTTGGCCATACCTCACAAACTCACATGCTAATTATGACACAATTTAATACAAATATCTAGTAGGATAAAATGATGAAGTGATGACATTTTTATATCCAACTTCGCTGTGGCATCATAATGTTCTCCAAACAGACCTCTGGCCATTATTAATGCTATAACTCAGGAAGGGGAGATAGTGACCATTTCCTCCCGGCGGAGGCATATATAGTTCTAGTTCTACTTTACTAGTACTACTTCTAGACGAGTTATATTAAGAATGGAGAATATTTCAAATAAAATTTCCCTATGTAGGATCAAAGAGACATGTTCATTGACTTCATAATGACAGTAAAATATAATTAACCATTTCTTCCAATTGTTTTTATGTAAATGTCCTTTCCTTGTTCCTCCATGTTAATGGTAATACTCAAATTCAGAACCTGGAAGAGCATTATCTAAATGTTCATGATGTACACGTACCTAAGAAGATGAAATGTCTGATACACAGGATAATCCAGCATATGGAAAATAGTGTATCATTAGTTGTAACTTCATGCTTGAGCAGCAAAAGACAAAAGTATATTTCATTTTCTTTAAGTACAGTTATAGTACAGTTGTATTCCAATGATATCCTTTTAAAATGGAAATCATGCAGAACAGTGACAATTACAGTCTCACATCTCAAACGTCATCAGATACCCTTTATGGACAATATACACAACTATCACGCAGCTCATTCACAATCTCTGATGAAGAAAACGGTCTGAAACCTTTCTTCTCAAATTATTATCCTCGATATGTTCTCCTTATCATATTCTCATGCCAGAAATGTTCACATAATCTGCACAATTACCAGCTCATGAACTCCACTTGAGATGTATCCCTGTATGCACAGAGGATACAGGGTATACCACCTTTATTCAAAAAGAGATAATTGGTCCCTCTGTGTCTGCACACCAGTCGTCACACTATATATGCACGGAGAGGCTCTGCTGTAGCCATGGTAACTGAGACTTGCACAGATACCCCAATTTTATTTGAGCAAACATACATCAATAAAAACCATAAAGCTGCTAGATCCCTCTGTGTCTGCAGTCTCTTGAAAATTCGCCCACTCGTTGTGTCCATCTGCTTACTTCGTTTTTACGCCTCCTTGAAAAACTGACTAGATAGTAACATGTTCACTGGTGCAAAAAAAAAAAAAAAAGGCAATATGTAGAATTGTGGTTAAATCTGGATATTAATGATTCGACTTGGACGAAGCACGTTCCACCAACTGTGGAGCTGAAGGTCACCGCTGAGAAAAGTCCTCTAAAGCCAAAGCAAGATGAGCAGAGAGAGAGAGAGAGAGAGAGACACAGAGACACAGAGACACAGCTCAGTTACAGCCCTGTTCGCTCCAGCTCTGAGGTCGTTAAAGTTACTGCTCTTCATGTATTTTCTTTTTTGCTGAGAAATATGAAGTAAGAATATCAATGTCCTTATCAATAATGTTATGCTAATGATTTACAGGTTTTCCTGTACAAATTAAAGGGCCAATCTAGCAGTTCGGACATTTCAGTCAAATCTATCTGTATTATTATGTAACACTGGTATTTATAACCACCCGGCACAACACTGTCAGCTAAGCAGTTTATTCATTTATGAGGACTTTCATAGTGAGCATCATTTAGAATCCATTTACATGAGGTTTTAGTGGAAACCTCACTGGATGCACAGTGACATCTTCCCACCCAAGATACTCTTCAAAATACCATCACTGTCACTTTGCTGTGCTTAATGTGGAACAGTAAGACATTCAAGTCCAGCATAAATTACTTACTGCTTGAGGAATATACTGCATATTATTGTGCTGTCCCAAACATGTGTGGGCACAACACCTCAGCTGGTGTTACCTTACCTTTTTCATACTTTTTAAATATCAAGGAATGTGTCTGAAATATAATATTTAATTTAACAAACAAAAACAGGCCAGAATGTCAGAATATCTTTGTTTATACAAAACAATGCAAAAACATTCCGTAAAAGTCATGACCACAATCTCAATACATAAGGTTACGACTGTTTTTTCTTCTTCTTTTGAATCGTAAACTTGTAATAAATCAATTTGACCTGTGTAACACGGCTAACCTAATGACTTACACTCTGTAGGACACAAGGGAGCATTGTTAGATTTAAGGGAACTTTCCTTTCCAGCTTGTATTATATCAACCATTGTAAGCTCAAAGAACAGTTGATGACTTGAGCTCAAAACGGATCAATAACAATCTGTAGAACAAAACTGAACTCTATGTGTTGTGTGAGCTGCACCAAACTATTTCTCACTGATGGTGGAATTCCAAGGAAACAACAGACCGAAAGTCGTGGTGCAGTTTCACATCGGCAGCTGCTCTACTTTAATTTAGTCATTATGTCTCTTTAATGCAGATAATGATTATAAGCAAAGTCCCTCAGAGGAGGTTATTGTAATTATATAGTTAATTAGTGATAAACACACTCTTGCTTTTCCTTTCCCCCAGTGTGTAATTCACTCTTTGTAGTCGTGCCAGATGATACCAGCTGCCCTTGGGCCTCATTTACAAAATGGGTTTTGGCATCTTGTTTGAATCCCCCAAACTATCATTTCAAACTGTAAGATTAAAGGATAAAATGTATCAAATCTAATTGTGGTGTTAATAATTGAACTAATCTTGTGATCTTTGAACGGCGGAGACTCTTAGCATTGGACACTTGTTTTGAGTTTTAATACTGAAATATCTTGTGTTTTCAAATTCCATTACTTTCCGAAAAGTCACTTTCTGCTCAGTGTTGCCTGATTTTCAGAGTCACTCAAGAAAGTATTACATATAGAATACTAGTATAGAGTAAGTAGTACATATTTTACAGTATCTCTAATTTGCAGCTTGTTGTGGCAGATATTGTGGAGGAAATCTCAGATATTCTTTAATAAACCAAACCAAGCCAGCAATTCTTTTCTTACGCACGCATTTTTTTTTTTTTTATAAACGAGACCCACTTGATAGTTTGTGCAGACTATTGCAAACACCCTTAATCTCAGCACTGCCATATGCATTCAGGCTGAACGCTGTTGCTGTGCAAAAAGAAACAATCTGTCTTCTTTAGATTATCGTCACAGCGGTATCATTTCCATCTCTGCCAGTCTTATTTCTCTTGTGTGAATATGCTGCGCATGATTTCCATATTGATATTCATGAATCCTGTTCAGACATACAAAGTGACCATTACCAGCTGGACGAGATGGCACTGAACGCTGATGACAGCTCTTTATCTCACATTTCAGGATTTATGTCTCTATCTTCTGCAGGATGTATTACACTCCTGCTGCAAACCTTTTTTTTCCCCTCTGTCAAATCACATCAGACAACATATGAAATACTGCCACTATGGTAATAACAGTAATACGCAAACTATCACGTGCTCAGAGGTACAGCTCAGCAGGTCACCTATAAATCCAAGTGACCAATTTATAAAACAGGGACTGTAACAGTAAATAAATGTGTAATAAATAAAGAAAAACAAAAATACAACCAGTGTTCCAGACAAAAAGCAAATATCACATCGTTTATTAGTTTCAAAAGCTGCTGGCACAAATGTAAATTGTTCTGTGGCACATCCATAACTGATTAGGCTGCTACAAACATCAAGTGGTTTCCTTCACACTGAAGTATTGTTTGAACATCCTGATGCTTTTTCCCAAACCCTTTTTCTAACAACTCAGGAGCCAAACTAATTATAGATCCAGCCTTTTCAATATACTTTTTTATATAACTCGATGTTCGATTTCAACAGCATAAGGAAGTGGCCACAAAACTCCAGTGGATAACATATTAAAGCTCCCTACTGACCTCAAAGGACTTTAGCGAGGGAAGCCAAACCTTGACTGTATCTTCAGAAATGTTCAGAACATTTTCTGACCACTTCATTTTTACATCACTATCAATATAGACTTTAACGTTGTGAAACTGAGGCATTAGCGTGTTATCAAACAGCGGTTTTGCAGCCACCTGACTGCGTCTGCTTCAACAAGCAGTGGTACACAGGTGACTGAGCGGGGAGAAGCTTCACTATCTCACACAGAAGCTGAGAGAAATGGATCTAATTATTCTGTTTCACCATGTGTGGCCACTAGAGGGCACTGTTGCATTCATAAACAATGGACGAGCGATAACAAATGAAGGAGGGACTCTGCAGATGCACATAAGAGTATAAGCATATGAGTGTGCGTGCGTTTGTACATGCATGTCAGTGAGCACGTGCACACAAGTATGTGCAATAGCTGGTATGTCTCAATTATGTTAATCTGACCTGTAACTTCATATCCAAGGCTTTCAGTGAGCAGCAGTGCCATTTGTTTCAATTTGATGCTACTTACTGTCTGTTTCCCCTTAAATGAAAAAGATGCACCACCACCGCAGGGCTCCACTTGACATGGAAATAAAAAATATTGCTTGTCATGGCTGTCAGACCACATATACCCGGTCAGATGGTGCTGCTGACATTTCCTATAGGTGTCTGTTTTATTGCCTTGGCTTTTAGAGTGAAAGCTATACAGATCTCACTGGCACATAGCTGGACAGAAAAAAAAAGAAAGATGCATTTGGATCACAATCACTGTTTCCATGACAACATCAATGTTGACAACCGGGGGAAAACGGGGGTCTGCCATTTGTGTGAGTGCTCGTTAATGAGAAGAGAAGAAAACAACATGCGGGTACTGAATGGAGGTGGCTAAAATGACGTTAAAATTAAATGAGTGAGTGTTGCTTCGCTCACAGTCGGCTGTTTTTCCTCTGCAGCAGTTGGGGGAAAATGTCAGATGCTGTGTTGAGCAGACAGACTCCCAAGTATCAATGTGCACAGGCTTAAGTATGTTTGCCAGGGGATGGCTCACAGTGGCTTCTAATGCAGATTACTGCAGGCCTCTCTACAGTAGACATGAAACCACAACAAATAGCCATCTCTTGATTTTAGCTGAAAAATAAACTGCCTTGTGGGAGCTAACGGAGCAAACAGTTCCAGAGGATATGGAAACACTCCTGACACAAAATACATGTAGATAACACTATGCCATTCTCATGCTCAATGGCAGAATGAACTACTAATCACCCTGTTTGTCTTACATTTTAATAGGTTTGATGTATGGTATTGTAATCGACAAGGCTAAACATAAGGCACAGCAAATACCAACTACTTAGCAGGATTCTCAAACGGTAAATATAAAGCATTAGCAAGATGTCAAAGCAGATTTGCAGCGTTCATCAGGCAGCCCAGCTGCTTGAAGGGATGAAATGAGCCATCTGATCTTTTTGTTTCAGTTGTGGAGGCTTTGGGGAATCGGGACACACTCAGAGGATATGATGAGTCGGCAGAGATCTTATTAGCAAAACCAGTGTGTATTATTCAAAGAGCTGGGGGATGCTTGTGTTTCTGCATCTGATTAAATTATTATTATCCTGTTGAACTTGATTTGAGTTTTGACAACTGGAGCTTCTCTTCAGCAGAGAAAGACGACATCGTTTTGGTTCAAACTCCTCAAAATGAAGCCGTAGTTACATACCAACCAACGTGACACAAATTTCCCGCTAGATACAGAGTGGTGAAGAGTTAGCAAAGTGAAGTCAATTCTATTTATTCATATATAGCACAAAATCACAAAGTATGTCTTCTTTTCATTTTCATTGTCATTTATAGGATGCCAAAAACCTAAAAAACAATCGTGTTTTTCTTTATAACTGTAATATCTAACAGAATGTCTGTACCAAAAAATCCATTCAATTGTTGTTGAGACATTTCAGCCTGGACTAAAGAAGTAGATCAACGGACCAGCACTGCCATCCTATAACTGAAGGCAAGATAATGTATTAATAAAAAACCTCCCATCTTAAACAAGTCAGTTAACTTGTCCATAGCTTGACCTTTTCTCCAGATTTTTAATTTGTGTTCATAACCATGAGGCAAAATAACACTGGCCTGTTGGGTGTGAAGGGAAGTAGGGACAAGATTTATTACAGAAGAGTTGCTCTGCATATTGCTGATGGATGACTACCTCTTGGCTTATAAGCAAATTGTAATCAATTCTACACTTCCACCAGAAGAATTTTAAATTTGATTACTTAGAGACAAGTAGATCCCTTCAGAGGTTGTGTTTAACAGCATCAGAGTCACAGTAACAGATCTGGACTTGTATCTAATTGGAAACTTTACTTTGTATCATTCAGTTGTCCAATAGAAACAGAGAAAGACCAAATTTATTACTACACGTTAACACCCTCCATTTTTTACTTTGGTCTATCCCGGGCTCTGTCTCTGCATCATCACTCTGCATGCCTCCACCTCCTTCAAATGCTCCTCTTTACATTTTATTAAAGAGGGTACAGCTGTTGAGAGTGGTGGGGTATTTTTTCAATGGTTCCGCCATCTGCCATGCAGAGTAGCCTCACACTGTTCACTCACAGCGAGCCAGTCTTCTTCCTGCTTTGGTTGAGTACCCTCCTTTGTGTTGTAATCAGTCCTGCACAGTGTGCGAGAAATCATACCCGGGGACACTTAGAACAAACACATGGAAATCAGAGCAAAGAATAAACTGATGTTCTTACTGTTGGTTTTCTTTTTCTACAGCCACGATGTTAATTCAAGAATTATCCAAGAGATTTATTGGCACCTCCAGTAGCAGGATGGTGATGATCGGTCAGTTGTTCTGTCCATCTGTCATTTTGGTGCAGAGCTCAACCACTACAGGTCAAATTTCCATTTGATATCATGGATTTTTCAGTAATCTCTTATAGTTCACTGTGGAATTTTTGACTCCTTCTCAAGATTTATTTTCTTATATTGGGACATTTTATTGTACATTTTTTTTCATCAAATCATTTTTTTTAATCTAAAGTTACTATTGGTAGAATATCATGATCATGTTTGGTGGGGGTAGTGGCATGCAGCAATGTGTCAACAACCCAATATTGTCAAAGTAGGAATTTTTCAAATCAAATTCTATTGCCTACATAGTGGGTTTAACAACATGTATCTCAAAGTCTGTTGCTATTCTGTGTAAAATACCTGATCACCAACTAAAACAACCTCTGTGTTAACTGCACTCCAAATCATCCTCTCACAGAAAACAACATAAAACAAGAATGAATAGTGATAACAAGATGGACATTCAGTCTAATTATAGCTGTGGAAATTTCCTATTTGAATTCTGCAGCTCTTCACTGGTTTTAATGGATAAAAATCAGATTAGTGAAAATGACCCTTTACTATGCACTTAATAATTTTAATGCTGATCTTTCCATTAAGAGTCTATTAATAGAGGCAAGGTTTCACCTTTGCACCCACAATGCAATTAGTTGCTCTGTGGCTGCTTAGGATGCTATTGATGTCCTACTTCCAAATCCTGCATGTGGTCACATTGTACACATACAACATCGTCAGAAAAGGCACAGATTCAGGGGATCTGTTTGTTCTGTTCCTAATTTGTCCATTATTGTCTTTGATTTTCTTCTGTTCTGTTCCCCTCTTCTTTTTGGTTACATCCTGGATCTAAACTGATATACTAGTTTGAGAAATCCTCTACAAACACACTCTCTTTTCAATATATACATTTTCAGTGTTAACCATTTAGTTGTCATGAGACACCAAATAAAGCAGTTGTGCGAGACTTCAGTGAGTGCTACAGTATGTTCATGGAAAAAACTGTAGTACTTTGAAGTACTACCAACCTGTATTGTCCTTTCACCCGAAGAGCTGACACCTCTGATAGGAGTGGCATCTTTAAAGGCCAGGTGTCTGGGCAAGGTAACATCTGCTGAGGAGGCTCCTTTTCATCCAAGCATGAGGAACCAGATGCTGTCTCTGCACCACACCACCTCCATAGAGATGTTCTATCTTGAGATGAAACAGACTGTGGGAGTGACAAATTAATAGTGTGTCCCTATGGGCATGTTAAAGTTAATGAACATAGTTTTACATGTTCATTTGTGCACCCCAGCATAATAAACACAACAACAAACAACTAAAAATACCATGTGTAACCAATCGATCTGTGGTCACTTTGCTTGCCTGCTGCTCACAAAGCAGATTCCACGTGGTAGCTGTGGTCAATATCTCTGACCTGGATATCCAGCTGCTTTCCAACACCATCTGTGTCGATACACAAATTCATTAGAGATGATGCCCACAGACAAAGCATTGGTCATGCAGCTGTTGATCTATAATGCTATTTTAAAAAGGAAGAAATAGAATTGACAGCTCAGCATATGAATGGTAATGAAAGTAGGTTGGTTGATGTCCAAATGACTATCAGACTCTAACCTCTTTGGGATCTCATTGTATACTGAGCTGGAGCAGTGAAAGTGTGTCACACTGCAACAGCTCGGGTGCACTGTTGGTGGCCTGGACAACTAGGGCAGACAATTGAGATTGGGCAAAGCCAGAGGACAGAAAAAGCATTGGAAATCAGTTCTACTTAGCCTGACATGGTCCACTTGTGTGTGTCCATTTCAAACGATGGTCTCAGGCTCGAGTCTGTACAGAAAGGATCACCAAAGACTGTGCGAAGTAGGGGAAAGAAGACGATTGACATGGCTACTCTGCGACGCCAACCAAGATCCAGAACATCCTCAACTCGGCAGGATCGTGGCTCCTGTTCTTCCACCGCGTCTTGCCCTGTTTTCTCTGGACCATACAGTGACCAAGAAGAAGACCCTCCACTGCGCCGCCAATCCTCTCCTCTACTCAAAGGCTCTCTTTCCAGTCTCCACAACTCTACCAGTCCAAACCCCAAAGGTTCCCTTTCTAGCCTTCAGGGATCTATTCCCTGCCTCCAAGGATCATTATCAAGTCTCCAAGGATCTCTGGCCAGTTTCCAGGGCTCTTTACCCAACCTGAGTGGAGCAGTGTCTCGGCTGAAGAGGCGGTCGCTGGGCAGCCTGGACAACTCAAGCCCCAGCCCGAGTGAGCGGAGTACCAGCCCTAGCCTGCAGAGCGGCAATGGCAGCTCTAGTGATGATGATGGCAGTTGGGACACAAATAGCTGGAGCTCAGGGGCCACCTGCATGCTACGGACTCCTGTTAAGCAAGATAGCACTGAGGCATCAGGGGAATCAGGTGGAAAGCCTTGCACCACTGACCAGGCGTCTGGTACTGCGATAGCTGAGCCTGAAATCATTTACCAAAATCTTATCTTCTCACGCCCTGCTGCTAAAACTGAAAGCAAAGAAGATTCTGCTCCTGAAAGGGCTTCCACAGTACTTAGGAAAGACGCAGGAACTCAGAGTGTTTCCTCACCTTGCCTGAGTAAAAACGTTTCTGTAGTCTCATGCCACCAGCGAGACGAGAAGACTGAGGACAGGCGCAAGTTCTCACAGTTTCTGAATGAGGTGACCTGCAGGGTGGTCAAAATTAACGGTGGTCCTCCTCAGCAACAGTCCACCCTCCGACATCGCCACCCGTCTCCTCCACCACCACCACCACCACCATCAACCCCATCCCATCCACCTCCAGCAAGTACTCTACATTCAACACCAATAAACCCACCACCACCACCTCTATCTGCATCAGCAACAAACCTGTGGTACAGCCCAACCAGTGCAAACCTGCAGACCATCAAGGAGTATGATTCAAAGGACATTACCACTTCTATCCACCAGTGGAGCAAGACACTACCCAGCTGTAAGATCTTGGAGCCCGGGGATGTGTTGAGGAAAGTTAAAGGGGAAAGTCACTCATACCAAGAACACGATCTGGAGCAATGTACTAAGATCCAGGCGCAGCCCTCCACTGGAAGACTTTATTTAGAGACAGACATTGACAGAGTGAGGCGACTTGATGAACTGGTGGCTAATGGCACCCTGGGGAAAGAGAGGAATGAGAAAGGACTGGAGAAGGGTATGGAGAGAGGAGAGGAGAGAGAAAGCAGGATCCAATGGGAGAGAAATGGAGGTTTTGGGATGGAGAAAGTGAAGGAGAGGGAGAAGAGAAAAGAAAGCCCCTGGGAGAGAGACGGAGGCGGTGAGAAAGGAAAGGAAAGGGATAAAGGGAGAGAAAAGCCCTGCTGGGAGAATGACAGAAGGAAGGAAAGAGGGAGAGAGAAAGAGAAGAAAGTGGTACTTACCAGTTATGAGCCCCCTCCTCCTCCATCAGCTTCCAGTGGATGGAGTAACCCCTGCCCTGTCTTCAGTTGGCCAGAGGGATTTCCAAGAATGTCCTACAGGTCTACCTCACTGCCCAGACCTGTCAATATCATTGTGAGTACCCCAATAATTAAAATGTACAGAATGCATATTTTCTCACATACATCTGGTGGTAGAGCAGTGACGTTTTGGTTGTATTGTGGTGACTCCCCAGGACAATTTGAATTGAATGGAATTTCATCTGAACTGCTCATAACAATTGAAAAGCACATATAAAAGTTTGACAGCAACATTTCTTAAAAAAAACAGTTTGTAGTTATTTGAAGCTGGTTTAAGTTTTAACTGAACTTGTAAGCAACAAGTCCTTGAATCCAAACCTGCAAAAGTTCAGGCTTATTGACAGTTAGCTGTATCACAACCGAGAGTTTTAGGGTGAAACACACAAACTTAATAAATGAACAAAAAAAAAAAAAACTGTAAAAAAAAAAAAATGAACCAATCCAGATTTTAAGATACTGTGAGCAAAAAGACATTAACTCAGGTAAAATGTTGTGACTATTAAAAGAGAAATGGAGCCAGAACATGGCATTTCATTCATGGTTAAAATGAAAATTTGTCATTTGAACAAATTATGAAAAGATTAAGTGCAGCAATTACAGATTAGGCAATTAAAGATGCTTTTGAGGAGATTTTAAAGATTTTATTTTCTTAGCAGATTTATGATCAGCACTCGGCCAGTCGTATGAAGGATGATCATGGTTTCAGCTGTCCTCTTATTTTTCATTTATTTAAAGCAAGGTAGCTTCATCCATAATTTGAAAAAAAGTAATCCTCAAACTATGTCCAAAGGATCAAATTAGCTGGATAAGAATTAACAGGATCATTTTAGCCTTTTAACAAAATATTAGCCTTTCCTCCTTCTAACAATATCTGTATATGGTAATAACGCAAGCCTATATGTTTAAGGGCAACTAGAATCTTTGGGTACAGGTTTTTTTTAAGTATAAACATCAATTGCAGGACTGTGAATGTGTCATTACACATCCACCAGCATGACCTCCACACTTTCACTTTATTTTTACTTTCTGTCTCACTACATAAAAAAGGCATACCACTCCCTGCGGTGGCAGCGAACATTGGCACTGGATGTAAATCATGAGGTGCAGAATTGTCCAGTGTGAATGGAATTCCTGGGGATAGCCTTCTGGGTTACACAACACCCTGTCAACAAATTTTAGAAAAACAATTTCTTTGGTAGAAAGTGTGAATATTTGGAGACTAACCTAGGTGATGCTGCATCCCACTGCCTTTCTCTCAACACCTATACTGGCAGTGGAAGAGTGTAAACTATACCATCTGCCTCTATATCTAAAGTGTGCCAGCCGCTGCTCTTGACGTGACAGCAAAGAGTTTTTGGCCAGGAACATGAAGGCTTTCTTCGACCTTATGACCACGCACTTGCTCAAAGTAGTAGTGAATATGGTGTCAGTTTAATTACTCTACATAAAAAAAGTATTTGCTTGAAGTTTGATAGGGATTTTTTCTAAAATTAGTTTAGTGTCTTGATAAAGGTTAGAAGTTGGTCTAAATCTGCATGTGGATGTTTCAACCACAGTTTAAACAGTGTACAGGTTAGAGAGGAACTGCAGGCTCTTACTGCAGTTTGACTTAAAACCTTCAACACCCAGGATCGAGCTGAGGACTGCAGATACACACCACATCTCCAGCCAGCTGAGATTTTATTACATTATATGCACTTATTATGTCGTGCACAGTTACTTCATTATGAGTTATTGTGAGTATAATTCTAAGAAATTCTTACAGAGAGAAACATACACTCTCCGCGCAGCTGTGTGTCATGTTTCCTCATAGTGCAGTAAGAGTAGATGTAGATTGCTGAAAATCTTGAGCAAATTGAATAAGATTACACAAGCCTGTGATGATTTCACTCCGTCTTTATTCAAGGCTTTGATATAATGTATTGCATCACGTTCCTCCTTGTTAGTTCAATATTACTCTTCTCAGACTTATTAGAGGTGAATCATTTATGTTTGGTGTTTTGCTTAATTGCATCTGACACATCACCCACTTGCCATACGAAATAAAAATCTGCCAACATGATTATTCATTAACGTGATGTGAATGGGGAATCTGAATTTATCTTGTGCTGTACATGCACAGGAATGTAGTGCATGTGCAGAGCATATCCTCGCTCTATTCAAACACAAAATCAAAGCATGACCTGCAGTTTGAATTAATCTTTTCTCACTAGATTTGCACTTTCACAGCCAGGATGTTCTCAAAGGAGTGCTACGGTAAAGGTCTATATTACGTCTCATTTAAATGCATTAGCATCTTTCTGCCCTGTAAACATCCAACAGAGAGATAGCAAAGAGAAAGTATTGGTCCCTTTGGCACGCGATATTAAAAATACATCCACCCTTATTTACTGTTTATTTACTCAGAGCCTAGAGTAAAGAGAGAGGATGGGAATTCAAACAAATTTCACTATGCTGCCTGGCTGCCTGTGTGAAGGTGGCTAATATATTAATAATTTAAACTCTTTCCTCCATCTTTTTTTTTGTGCTTTTGAGCCTCAGGCTTAGAAATGCCACTTAGTATTATGCCTTCTCACACCATGTTCCATGGTTGTACTGATGTTCTGCTGCGTAATGGGTGGACCTTGACCAATGTCCAGCAGTGAGGAAGCAGGGAGATGTTTGGGATGTAGCACCCTGATTAGAATTTATTCATTCGATGGCAGCTCCCTAGCAACTGTTCAGCTGAGGAACGGGTGTATGCAGTGAAAGGAATACATTTGGTATCAAGACACAAAACTGCTGTATGGCAGCTTTTCACACAGTTAGTGGGTTGAGAGTGGGTCATTCAATGGACAAGCAATGTGATTCTTTCAAGGAGGGAAGGATGGAAAGCAAAAATGCAAAAATTGTCCTTTGCACTCAGTGTGTGTGCAGGCAAACTGGAGGACAAGGGCAAATTTTCAATAGCAATATTTCATTGAGGTCAAAGGCCCACTTTTTTTGAACATATAAAGCACAGCTGTGTGCAAATATTTGGAAAAATTTGATATTTTTGTTCATTTCTGCAGTGAAAATAGATAAATACAAAATCTGCAGCAACTAAAACAAAGAGAAAAAAGTTGAACATTAATTGTGGCATTGTGCCAATAAGTCAGTACTTAGTAACACCCTTGTTTGCAGATATCACAGCTTGCAAACACTTTTTATAGCCAGTAGAAGGGTGCCCAAGCTTTTTCATATGGCGCTGTTTATTTCTTTCTATTTTTTAAGTGAATTAAATAAATGATAAATAAAGTAACAGTGTGTTAACATGTGCCGATTTATTTGTCTGTTTGCTGCAGGAGTTGTACTTACATCTTTTCACTTCAAATATAAACAAAATGCCCTATGACATGATGAAGAGTTATAATCTTTTACGTTTCAGTCCCGATTGATTTGGCAACATAGGTGGTTACTGATGGTAACGCTACTGTAGGAGCTGCATAAGTACCAGAGTTTTGTTTAAAATGTCACAACCACTGTTGGCAGCAAACAAACCTTCAGCAGCTACTGTCAGACAAAAGAGCGGCTAGTGTGTGTATTTACAATGCAGTTAAAAATAAAAAATACATTTTAAATTCATGGCAAGACTTAACTATCGATCGAATGCTTTCTTCCTGCATTATGTGTAAGCCATGGCTGCAACAGTTTTTTGTCATCTGCATCACATACTTAATGCCACAAGACTACAAGTGTTTCATAATGGTGGCCAAAAATAGACTGAAAAGCTGAGTTTCACTGTTCCCTCTAGTTGAAGGTTTCACATCTGTTGCACCTCTGAACATGCCCAGTGTGACTGATGGGTGTGGTCCCGAGTGTACTCCATCGCACCTGTAACCACACCCAACAGTGATGTCACAGGGTACTTAGCCATCCAGGAGGACACTTCTACGTCACCATAGCAAGGTGGGAAGTGAAACCAGTGGAGGTCAGCAAAAACAAGATTTTTACCTGCTGCTGAGTTGCTCTTTAATGATTAATTGAATTATTATTTTATTTGTGTTTATCATCGTATTCTTATCATTGTTAAGAATATGAAGATGTTATATTGTGGTATTTATAACCATTACTGACGTGAACTATCTGAGAAACAGTTGATGGTTGTGGGTTACCCTCCCCTGTTATAGCAATACCAAAATAAAGGCCAACATTTTACACTTTTCACTGAATGAATGCATATCCGTAGTAGCTGCAGCTACAGATTATCATTCAGTGTTGCCTTCCAGGAATGCCTATCCACTCCTCCTCCTCCTCCTCCCTCTCTCTAGGCTTGCCCTCCCCACACAGAGGGATGCTGGGATGGAGGGATGGACAGAGGGGATTACTGAGCGTTGTCTCATTCAGTAGCAGTATGAGTCATCCTGCTGTATCACTCGAACTGTTTGTAACACCCACGCAAACCACACAACACCGCGAAGCACAGCTTACACATGCTCACAAACACGCACTGCACTCTCGCAAACCGCATGTTGAAGCGGTATACCTGTGGCATTCATTACACCTCGCTGAATCCTCAAATTGTAAGTCCTGAAGCTGGCCAAAGCCGCATGCAACATGGAGCACGCAAACACCTGCAGCACACATACGTACACACATACACAGAAGTAATATCTGACTTCCTGACCTCTTCATTATCATGAGCAGAAATTCAAGAGGGTTTTATCACTGTAGTGTTAGTAAAGTCAATTTATTTATTTTATTTTTTTTATTGTGGACCTTGAGTGCACATATGCTCTGCCATGTCAGCTCTGGACTCCAGGGACTGCACTGAGTAATTGGTTCTGCACCAAAGAATTAAGCCTAAGTGAAAAATGTAAATGGTAAAAGTGCATGTGAGATCCACGTCATACATAATGCATGTGCTACAAACAAATGTATGCAAACAAGGCCCTGTTCTCTAATTCATCTCTATTCGAGTTTTACACATATAAGTGATAAGCGTGATGGAGCAGGAGTGAGGTGTCACCTCCATCTCGTCTGATGTTTTTTTTTTTAAATCATGTTGTATGTCGATATTTTGGGGAACATGTTTATTTGCTTTCTTGCTATGACTTAGATGAGAGGATTGATACCACTATTGTGTCTGTATGATAAATATGAAGCTATCACAAAGCCAGTTGTTTTAGATTAGCGTGGTTCGCAGATTAGCATTAACAAGACTGGAAACGGGGAAGCAGCTAGCTGCCACTCAGAAACCCTAAAATATGTAAAATGCATTGTGTAATTTTTTATAATTCAGTTTTTGTATGGATTAAATGAAGGAAATGAAACATTAGTGAGCTTTTGTGGTGCTGCTAGGCAGAGTTTCTTATCTTTGGACAGAGCCACGTTAGCAGTTTCCACTCTTTATGCTATAGTAAGCTAACCTGCTGGTGGTTACCAAAAAGTGAAGATATTCTTTTAAATAGATTTTCAGACATTTTACTTTGTTTACCCTCTTACTTTCCCTTCCAGAACTTTCCATGTTCTGCCATTCATCTTTTCTGTTTCTCTTCTCTCATTTCAACAACTACAGTATGTGAGCCTTGGGCACTTTCTCTGCATTTCTGCAGCACACAGCATTTTTCTTTAGCACTGCTAATCTGTCATTTCTTCCTCTGTCTCTCTCCCTCCTCCTTCCTTTACTTAATGTTCTCAATACTGATATGTGTGCAGAGAGTGAGAAATAATGGATATATTTGTTTGCCGAGACATAGCCACTCTGAGAGCTCGTTAAACACCAGATAAGAGGCACTCCACAGCATGCAGTGGCAGCAGCGGCGCCAGATAAATCTGCTTGATAAATAAATCTAATCATTTCACCCTCTCTTCTTGTCTTCCTACCAGGAATCTGATGGAGAAATGCAGCATGACACAAGGTTAGCCACTTTCACTCTCACCTATTCTCCTCCCCGGCTGTGACACCACCAGCACACCTCTCTCTCTTTTTCTTCTTCTTCTCCTCTCCATCACTCCCATATAACCCCTCCTCTTCCCATACACCTCCTCCTGCTCCATTCAATTCTCAGCTCCCTCTCTCACTTTCTCTCTCTCTCTCTCTCCCCTTGTCTCTCTCTCTCTGCCTACCAGCTTGTCTCCAGTCAGAATTAGAGGAGGCTTTTGCTAAATGCATGCCGCTCTGAGG
Organism: Seriola lalandi dorsalis; assembly: GCF_002814215.2. Classification (NCBI taxonomy): domain Eukaryota; kingdom Metazoa; phylum Chordata; class Actinopteri; order Carangiformes; family Carangidae; genus Seriola; species Seriola lalandi. Next base: position 316,728 of record NW_019522595.1, on the reverse strand, counting down.
GGATGCACAGGCACATGAATATTGTGATCTTATCTGCTGAAAATGAGGCGAAAAGCGTATAAACGGTAAGGTGAGAGAGGAGGAGAAGTGCATGCCTGGTTTTTTTTAGCTGCTCTGTGATAAGTGTGTGTAGTTGCTTTGCCACACTTATGAAAATAATGACTGTTGCGAGTGCTGCTTTGTAGCTGCTGTGCCGTTCGGTCCATGTGTTGCATAGTCTGAGAGGTTTGACAAAAAGGGTTGGGTAGTTGTGCAATCAACAGTACAGCATGTCTGGAGAATATGAATACATGTTCTGCAGCGTGTGTGAGTAAACTGAAGCTTTTTGTCACTGTGATCTCTGCAGCAAAGGAGGTGAGGTTGCTCAGGACTATCTGATTTAGTTGAAGTAAATTTGCATTTTTTATTTTTCGCTCATTTGATTCAGCTGTCATTTGGATTTTACTGGCGTGAGAATCCTGGGGCGCCAAATGTTTTCACAGCCCTCAATTAACTCTCATATTCATTCACTGGGTAGGATGATACCACAGAGAGGCAATTATGGCCGAACAAGCGCTTCACAAGAGAGAAAGTTGTTCTCATTAAACCAAACTCCTCACCTTGTATAGACTAAGAGAGAAAGAGGTTCACATTGTTGTCTTTCACTTAATGAGTTGAGAAGAGGCACGTGATCACTTTATGATGCAGCGAGTAAATCATGAAGTCTTCCTCCATATGGTGCCTTTAGGTGGCTTCATAATCTGCATAACATGATCAGAACATCTAGAAGTTAATTGCTTTCACCTCCAGTCTTAACTCTCAGCATGTGAGGAAGCATTGATTTTGGAGATGATCCTCGCTTCCTGTTACATAATTAAAGCAAACAGCACTTCGGATAAGGTGCTGTCCAGAGGGAAACTTTGGGTCTTTGAAGTGAGTTTCAAACTTCCTGTACAGTGGAAAGAGATTTAATTAATCTGGTGGGGGAAAACAATGTGGAATGAACAATGTGTGCTAACCCTTTCAGCATTTTTGAGTTACGTTAGCCTGTAATTTACTTACTTACCTAATTTACTTTGTGTCTTGGCAAATGTAGAAGAGTAAGCATAATAAGCTTCAGCTTCAGCCAACTCCTTTTTGGGCTGATTTAAAAGGATATCGCACATCACATTAAAGTGTTGACTGTTAATTGTCCAAAGATGAAGTAATAGATGTAATGTAAAATTAATATCCAACTATTTAAAAAAAAAAAAAAAGGAAAAGGAATAAATAAAGTATCATGAGGGAAAGATGGCACTATAATTATACCCAGTGTGTTAAGCTTAAAATTGTACTGTGTGTGGAATGGCAGGCAGTGCTATTTCAGATTTATTCAATATCCCTTGTCAATAAAATACACCATAACGACTCATCGTATTACATTTTCATGCATAATTCATCATCAAGTTTTCCTGGTGATACAACCAAAAGCTCTGCACAAATATTTGATTATTTTAATGGTTAAATACTTAAAATGGATCCAAAGATGTGAATTAATGAGTGTTGAAGGCTGTCCAAACAAATCATCAGCTCCACCATCCACCAGCAGCACACCATGCACTGCTCCTCCTCAGTTTTCTGAAATGATTCTTGTCATAGATAATAAGCCAACGCTTATCACCGAGAGCTGTTTTGATCTTTACTTGTAAGCTCAATTAGATCGATGCCAACAAAGTTGAGATTATCATGTGCTGACAAAGCTTTTCAAACTCCCGGTCTTCACATGCAGTGTGAACAATATGAACAGTACATGAGAAAATGGGCACATTTAGAGAATATTAGTCAGATAAAAGTCTCAGTTTTTATGAGATTTATGGGTTTTTGATTAAAGTAGATAATTGAAACTTCATAGTAAGTCTCATATTTTCCATCTTGTGCTAATTTTCTGCTTCAAAGTTTCATGTATTTTGGATCGCTGTAACTGCTATTCTTCATTTATTTTTAGATTATTAATATCCTCTTTATGAGGTGATTTGCTGAGCCTGTTCACTGGTGCCAGTCAGACAGTGGAAAATGCTGAATTCTCCAAAGACTAAAATACAAACATCACTGTCAAACTACAATTGGAAGCTGAAATGGTGACGCCAAAAGGAAAGCATCATGCACAAGAACGCTGTGCCCCTAAAGTAAAAAAGTCCTAAAAAGAAAAAAAGAAGAAAAACATTCTCACTGTCCAAAATGAAATTTGTTGAAGAATTTAGTGAGTTTCCACAAGTCCAAGTGTATTGGAAGTGTCTGTGTGTGTATATGGGAGCATAAAATCATATTCAGAGCTTCTGGGATTATCTTTGGATAAAATCAAGGACAGAAAAGTGATTAAAGCAGCACAAACAGCCAATACGTTAAAAAATGCATGAAAAAAAAAAGTTGTATTGGCTTCACTTGACTTTCTGTGACTTTTAATTAGGTCTCTACAAATGTTTCAGCTTACCTTCATCGGCTGTATCTTCCCATGATCCGCTTTGCCTCCAGCAACAGCCCCTGGGAGACATAGCCCACTCTGCTTCACTCCTACTTTGAGGAATATGCCTAAAGAGGCTTTGTTTGTTCATCTCTCGTCTTTCCCTAAGCTAGGCACGTAGCATTCAAAAGCAGATGCTATGCGAAAGCTCCCTTCAGGTTAGCCCCGAGCAGTTTACCACCTCCCCGCTCCCTCATTCTTCTGTCTAATTATTTCCAAGACGGTGAAATCAGAGCTTTATGCAGGAGCCATTTGTGAGGGTGGACTACTGTAGCATGTGGAGGTAGCTGATGAGGGCTCTGCCTTGGAGCATACTCAAGGGGGTTGGCTTTGTCTTTGAGTGTGCACATGTATCTGTATTCTCTGATTTAGACCCCTGTGAATCACATGTCTAAGTCTTAAAACTCCCTCTCTCTTTGACTTCCCACCTCGCCACCCTCATCGCTCCCAGGACCATTGGAGATACGCCTGTCTGCCACACAGCATTTATACAGCTCCGTCAAAGGCAACAGGACAGGGTCAGCTGAGCAACATAAGCCTCTGGAGCGCACATACAGAAGACCCCAAGTGTCATATAAACACAGACTCGATGTATTGTATGTCAAAAGAGAAGCATGTGAGGCATTTTAATGTGGCATACAGAATAGAGAAAATAAAGCTCTTCAAAATCGAGGTTTTAAGTTGATCTCGTTGTTTCCATTCAGACTATTTTAGCTCTGATGAATTATTTTTTCTTTGTTCATGCAGCTCATTAAAGCATTAGCTTCAGTACTGGTCTCTCTTGTTCAGTGTCATGGTTCAGAGACTGCTCCTATTACATCAATAATAATTTGTTGATATAGCCTCTGTCTTGTCGGGCTACAAAAACAACATGCTGTTTCAACAGACAAGAGCCTTTTTGTCAAACACATACAAACAAACACTTGCACTCTTAAAACATGTTGAATAAACTGTGCACCTATTGCAGCACTTTAGAGCTCAATAAATACCTCATTGCACCCTGGAGGGCCATGCCATGCTGCCATATGTTCAGCCTACATGCACACACTCTCACCAAGCCCTGGTCCCCTCCTGCAGTGTAAAGCATGCTGGACTTCCAGATGTCCAAGCTGGGCTGCGATGATAAAGAGAAAAAGCTCAAAAATGAAAAGCACAGGATTCTTTCTTCAAAGACGAAATTTGGTCGTCATGGCCTTTTGTACCTCTGTGTGCTCTGCAGTGCTGAGCCGAGCTACTGTACAACATACACTGTGCTCTAGAGGAGGAATGGTATCTTATAAACTACAATTTCTCAATTCAAATTCAGACGCTGGTTATTTTCTGTCTGTGGAAGAAGCAATTATTTTCTATAACTCTATAAATGGATGTATGCACTTAATTGTTTTTGTAAAAGTGTGATGTGGGTTGATTTGCTGTTTGACCCTGCACAAAGAAATTGAATTGGGAAAGCAGCAGAAGTATAAGAATAGATGCATAGTAGATAAGTAGCTTAAAACAAAACTTGGAGTCTACAGCCATGCTAGCAGCTCTGTGAACAAATGCTAACAGCAGCGTCCCACCATGATCATAATGACAATGCTAACATGTTGATCCTTAGCAGGCATAATGTTTACCTTGTTCTCCATCTTAGCACTGGCTAATTAGCTCAAAAAACAGAAAGTAGATCTGGGGCTGATGGGAATGTCATTATTTTTGCAGGTATTTTGTCATAAAACAAAATACCAGACAAATTAAAGTTGTGACCTGGTGATGTGGCTATATGAAAAGTTCACCAAAGATATATTGGTTCATGAATGTCTGTACAAACTTTCACAGCAATACATCTAGTAGTTGTTATATATGATTTATCACCATAGTGGTGGACTGACTGACAGACCAACGTTGCCATCTCCAAACTTAGCCACTAGCATGTTCAAAACCTAGAATACTGCCTTTACTCTAAACTATAGTACCATATATTTACTAAACTATTTGCCATATGCAGAATGAATCATAAAAACTGAATTGAAATACTAAGTACATCAGCAGAAACAGTTGCTTTACAGTTTAAAGTTTTAAAATACTTCTCTCCCTACACAGTGTTGTATCTTAACAGACTGCGAGGCGATTACTTCTGGTCCTCCGCCAGGCTGGGAGCACAGGTATGTCACGACTGTGTTGTCGTGGCAACCTCAGCGAGGACTGAACTCAAGATGGAGAAATTGAGAAATCTTAACTCAGGCTGTGGTCTTAACACACAAACGTATAAATTGGGTGAATCATCCGTTCAGTACACTGCCTCTCTCTTTTCTCTCTCTCTCACTGTCAGACTATTGTTGCTTGTTTGACGGGTTATGAAGGGGTGAAGGGCACAATGAACTGCTAGCCTGCAACACTCTCTAGCTCTCGAGCCATAATATTGTCTACTTATGTCAGGAAACAGACAGAAAGAGAGACAGAGAAGACATGTAGTCAAGGCTTACAGCAGTATAAAACATAAAATCTTTATCAGGTTTATTAATTTCACATACCAGGAAACTGTCGTGAAGAATTAAAGTCAAATTTTAAAGAGATTGCACACTCGTGCCCCTGGCAAAAAAGGCTATTAAATTTAGGTGGGCTGGAATTGTTTTTCTTCATAAGAAAGTAAACATCTTTGGAATTATGGCTGACTTGAACTTCATTTGACCTGATTAATGTGAGGGCTATTACACTGTCCAAGATGTTGTGCAGAAGGTATTCTGACTACTCTGTTGCTTTTTCAATCCTCAGTAGACATTGAAAATCTTTTTATCCTTTAACCATAAAGGAAGTAACACAATGCAAAGAGGACTCTTTTCACAACACAGTGTTATTCATTTATGTTTTTAGTAAAAGTAAAAGTCAAATTCAGGGCAAGTAAGTTGTTCAGCTGTACCTAAATTGTCCAGCTTTCAAATCCGCCCCTTGTGTAATTCTCTGCTCATTCTCACAGCCTTCTTTGAATTCTTCAGAATAAATCAGGAAAAAAAGAGAGCTCAGAGAAATCCTTAAAAGCATGTTGAATTGAAAAAGAATTCTGGTTGAAAGTTTTTCATTTTTCTGGGGCATGCAGTTTTTCCACAAAACATTTCTGGTAGATTATATACTTCAACATTAATTGTTAAGCTTCTCTGACAGAACTGTTGAGCAGCACAGAAAACAAAGATGAAGTTGGTGTTTTAGCTGATGACCAATATTATACCGACTGCACCATCATTATATGGCTAGGCTGAGCGGAGCTAAAAATGAGGCGTGGACCTGGCCAAAACCCGACTAAACCCAACTGGTACTGCCAAATTTCAGAAACAACATGCACTGCGGTCCCAGGCTCTTTTGTTTTTCTTTATTTCATCCACTACGGAGTGTCTCTTTCTTTCTTCCCACACATGTATCTACCTGTGACACGTATTGACATGTGGGACTGGCAAATTCAAAGGGACAAAGATAAATTTATTAATAAACTACATTTGAAAATAGCCAAACCCAAACCTGACCTGAGGCCAAACCTTTATGCAACAAAACTGGCTTCTGCAAAGTAGAGTGTATCTGTTTTATTTTTTTTGGTTTAAATAATTAGTCGACTAGATCTGATCAATATGAAGATTTAAGAAATTTAAATCAACTCTCCACAAACCTTCACTTGACGCCGTATCATGCTGGGCAGGTAGTGTACGGTCACCTTTTGGGTAACCAGTGTTTTTCATATTCTCTTTACCTTCAGTGGATTTCACACTGACAAAGTGCAGAAGAATAGATTAGAGGACTCCAGCAATTTAGTATTGAGTAGATATATAGAGTTTGATGACTTGCAAGAGACAGATTATAAAGCTTGATTTTTCATTCCTAGTATTGTTCAAAATCAAAAAACAGTGGATCCTGGCCTTCTCATAAATCAACTGTAGCTACTTTTGTTAGACTGTCACTCTTTAGTAAACAAGCGTGTCTTCCAAACTCCATGCCCTCTGTTAGTACTGTACGCTTTCTAAAAATGTGTAGTCTCCAAGGCCGGTCCCAGCACCTACCAGAAGCTTATGGTGTGTTGTGACAGATGGCGATCCAGACAATGTAAAGATATATTGCACTATGCAGCTTAACAAAGTCAGTTTAAATTGGACTGTGAGGAGCTGCAAGCTGGCAGAAACACGCTGTATGGTTTGGCAGGAGACAGTTACGGATGGGGCTGTGATTCGCTCCCTGTTTAAAGGTGCAGTACGTCGCCTAAAGCAAACTTAGCGTTTAGCTCGGACTGCTCTTCCACTGAAAATGTTTTTCATGTCGCACTTTTAGTTTGGTGAGATTTGATTGACTCACTGGGAAACATCAGCTGCAGAAATGGAACCACTAATCAGGGGTTTGTCTTTTAGGTAAATGAACTTCTAGCATTACTAACAATCCACACATACACAAAAGGACAGAGACTGAAACATACTAGCCCTGAATTGCACAACACGCGCACACGCCACAGCTTGATGCGGGAAAGAGCCCCTGTGGTGACTCTAGCTGTGGCCCCCTGGTGTGATCTGATCTGATCAGGAACAGTGTGAAATCTGCCTACAAATTGTTAAAATTGATTGAACGCTTGCTGTTTCCTCTGAGGCGTGTTGTACACACACACACACACACAAGCTTTACTCACACAAATAAAACAACTCTCATTGCTATGACTGACGTGCCGTTTAAAGGGCCAAGGATACATGAAGGAGCTGGAGGGAGTTGGATGAGTCATAGTGCAGCAGGGGAAACTATTCATTATCAGTTAATTTATCCCCAGGAGCGTTTTGTGTTGGGAAACGAAAGTGTTATGGTTAAAAAGTCAGTGAATTCAAACAGATTGGCTGTTTGGCCCTGAACTTTGTTTGACATCACCTGGAACAACATGGTCAGGTCTGATATTTCTGTGTATTGCAGTACATCGAGTTCCTGATTTATACTATCATCATAACCAAAGTCAGACACTGCAGATGTTCTCAGTGACATTTTTGGATATTTTATTTCAACCTCATATGTTTTAGTGGCTCAAGTAATAATAACACATCAGGCATTTATTGTAAGAAGTTGGAGTGCTTCTTAAGTTTTTATTAGTTTCAAGGCCAACAAGTTTGTCCTCCTTAACCACTTCAGGTTGAGTCTCTTTTGATATGTAGATAGAAATTAAAGGAGAGATAAACAGTGTTGGGATCGCTTCTCAGTTGCAGTTCTTGTCTTCAGGCAGGATATTGTGTTGACTAGTCATCATCATTGCTCTGGTGACTTAATCCACAGAGCTGTTTTTCTGGCCGCTGGTAGTGGAGCATGCACAAGAGACTGTTGTATTTCTGGAGTCTTGCATCAGAGGAAATACACAACACATGGCTCTCAAGCAAAGCTTCATCCTCTGTGGTATATCATACCAAGGGAAAAGTTTTTGGTTTTTTCATATAATGTTACTAATTGTCACCTCTGCTTATGTTTGGTCACTTTTGGCTTTTGATTTATTTAAATTTGGACCTTACTTTTGTAGTTTTGGCCACTATTCATATCAGTAACATTAACATTGTATTTGTCATGTTCATTGCTAAGGTCTGGGAATGCAACATCACTAGAAATAAGTGAAGTATTCCGAGAAATATGGTTAGTCAGATAATCATACAATCCACCAGGTTAGCCAAAATTATTTGGAGGAGAAAACAAATATAAAAATGGTAAAATAATTACTTAATCTGCTTATTGTAAACATCCATCACGGCTGAATAGACAGAGATCCCAGTTCATATCTGATGTAACTTCTCGGTATCGTGTGCAATCACCCAGTATTCCCAGCGTTATGGGTGTGATCACTTTTGGTGTAAATAATTAGCTGATGGTTAGACAATGACTTTGTCAAGGACCACTTGTGGCCATGCAGATTATGACAGATGGCTGTCTGTCAAGAGCAGTCATTGGTTCCTTTCAAACTTGATCACATTTCTCTAACCTGAAGTAGAAGCTTTTGTGCCTCAACCTAACCAAACTTTGAAGCAGTAGTTTGACATTATGGGAAATAGGAAGTGTAAATACGGGGATGAAAAAACAGGGGATGTGCCAGGGATCTTGGCCGGTCTCTGCATGTAACCTTGCAACTTTCCATACATGTTTGTTTTTTTGTTGTTGCACAAATGAGAATTAGCATGTTAATTTTGGAGTTTTAAAGGTTATAATAGGTGGATCGTGGATTGTTACCTTTGAACAAAGCTGGGATAATTGTTTCCCCATTTCCGGACTCTATGTTGAGCTATGCTAATCGGCCTTATAATTACAGTACGGACATCGGTACTGGTAACGGTATCAATCTTTTCATCTAACTCTCAACAGGAAAGGGAAGAGGCAACTTGTAGGACTTGTTGAAAGACTTGTTGAAATAGGTTTCGATAACCTGGCCAGACAGTTTACTTATTTACAGCCTGTTTGATTGTCAGACTGCTCTAGTCTTTTACTATGTCGTATTTCGTTGCAGCAATGTCACCATGTTTCTAAATCTCAGCAATTGCTTTTGTTAGTACAATGTCAGAGAAATAACGGCCAAAACAACAAAAATAACACTTAAAGAGTTATTTTCTAAGCTGTAATATGAAGGTTTATTGTTTACAGAAGATAAAGAGCTTGTGTCTCTGTCTGCTGTTCATTTAATAGAAGACTTCAGGAGAGATGGCACTGTTGCCATTAAAGTTTAATGCCCTCATTTGGTCACTGTGAATAGTATATGTGGCAGGCTGTAGCTCTTCCTCGCTCACCTCCTGTGGCTCATTACTAGTAAATCAACCTGCAGGCACCATAAGGGCTCCTCGTTGTAGATCTAAAACAGATGCTGGCTGTTGGTGACCTTTTGTAGGTTTTGCATTAAGTTTTTTTTTTTTTTTAATGAATTAAACTGGAGTCAGCTGCTGTGTGATCCATTCTCATGAAAAGAGAAAACGTGTATGGGCAGAGTGATAGGCAGAAACTGTCTGCCTGAAGTAGGTTACAGTTTGCAGCATTACAGCAACCATTTGTTGTACAGCCAGTAGTGTGCATTGTGTGATCATTATGACAAGTTGTAACACTTGGGGAAAGTATTTCAGGTAAACAGGGTTTACTTGTGTTTCGATCCAGACTATAGACTCCTCTTAATACTTATGAGGGAACTCTGAAGAGAGGAAAGTGTGTTTGATTTACATATCTTTTTGCTGTTTTGAGTTTCTCTGGCAGTGTAGAAACAGCAGTGAGCCTATCATGAAGTTCTCTAAGGATTTAAGATTTGTTCCTTCATGTGGATAGTGTTTACCTTGCCAAACAACACCTGAGGCACTAAGATCTGCTGTTTATCCCCCTGGAGGAGGTGTTATGATACAGTGAGGGTACTTCATATACACTACAGGGAGGTTTGTGTTTGTGTGTGTGCATGTGAGGATGGATTCTATGCAACTGCACTTCCTTACCAATTCAGCAACTATTTCTGTCTTCTTTCTCTCTCCCTCCCTCTGTGACTTGCAGATAAGAAAATGGCTATAGCAACCGTATTATCAGAGTTTCCAGATACTGCCATTGTTTCCTGAGCCAGTGTTGAAGGGAGATTAAAAATAATAAATAATGGTGCTTTTAGAAATGGCAGCAGGCAACAAAACATTCATTCCAGTTTTGTTGTTGAACTGCTACCCTGCAACTCTGTGGGGACTGATAAAAGTTATGCTGCTGGCAACCCCTGTCTGTATTTATGCTTACTTGGCTCTTAAGGACCGAACACAGTGAGTTTTAGAAGCCACATATATGGACTTTATCAAAATGTTCGCACCCCAGTTATAGTCGGAGATGTTTAGAGAAGATAGGTGTCATGGTAAACTGACCGTTCGCTAAGTGACGTCCCCCATTGTTACTGTTGCTACACCGGTCAAGCCGTGTTAGCATGGTACACAGACTGTATGGCATGACACATAATGCAGTGTACAATGACAGCGATGGCAGATTTACCACTCACAGTGTGCAGTCATTTCTGAAACAATAGGGTCCTTGATTTCACTCAGTAGACAGAAGCAGCTTTGCAACTAGCTGACCATTGTGGATTTGGTCGACAACACAGCTGCTGCTAATTGTTTTTACCAGCTGTAGCTAACTAACATTAAGCAAATCCTAATGCCAAAATTCAATGAACTGTCCACTGCTTACTTTTTACCGTTTCCCGCTGATTAATTTAATAACTCAAAGTTTGTAAAAGGCTCAAATATTCAGTGACAGGTACATACATGGTATAGTATCAAAGGACTGAGGCTAAAGCTACTTTACACATCCCAGGTAAAAAGTTAGCATTCTTAATAGCTGACAACCCATATAGCAGACATGGAAATATGGAGACAGTAGTAGTCCTAGTATGTGACAGGAAATATGTAAGATCAGATTGTGTTTTCATTCTAACATGACACTATTTGGCTGCTTATCTTGGACAAGCAGGACAGAGATTAGGAGATTATTCATATTTTCAAACATGTTTCTCTTTTAACATAAGGAGAAAATGACTAAATTTCTTTTAAGATTAGATTAATTGATGTCTCACTATTTTGCAAAAAGAGTTTGGCTGCTGCTGCTGCTGCTGCTGGTGTGAAAACTTTCCCAAATGCAATAAAGAGCAGGATAGAGATGCTAATATTGGCCTAAACTCTGATAGCATCATGGACACTATATATCATTCTACACAATGGATGATCCAGTTGTGAATGGAGCATTTTTTTTTTAATGACAAAATGTACTTATCTAATAAAATGCTCAATGGCCCTTGAAACAACACTCCATTAGATTTCTGCAGTAAGCTAATTAGTTGAAAATGTTAACATTTACAGCTGTAGAGACTGTTTTTTTGGGGTTTGGAAATGGTAAAGACACCAAACTCTTTTATACACCAAGCGTCCTTGACTGGACAATCACTGCTAGAGGCTTAGTGAGTATGTGTTTCAATTACATCAACAAGACTCAAATGCAGCCGCCTAAAGACGCCTACAATGGTTTATTTTGGCATTTTATGATTGCCAATGGCAGGTTATTAAGTTGTTACGGTGCATGAGCCCTGAGTTCAAGCCCCAGCACCACCAAGCAATGATGAGGGAGGGAAATGGAAATACACACCTATCATAAGACTGATTTATTGAGGAATAACCTCTGTGGTCAGCTGGTCAATAACTCACTATTCCATGAGGTCCTGCAGTTTGTGGTGGTGGTATTCATTTATTCCCAACAAGAGAGAGAAATGATGATGAAAAAGGAGACTCGATGACTTGATGTTTCTATATTCAGTGTTGTAGACTTCTTTAGTTTTGTAACCAGTTATTTTTTAGAAATTCAAATGCTCTTGTGTTTTGGATCATAGATTTATAGGAAAAGTTTAGCTGGAGATGCAATCATTCGAAGTATTGCATACTATTTACATTTACTCACTGAATTTATCTTATTGATCCCACAGCTCTGCTCCAAACTGGCTCATTTTCTGAATGCACACAAAATTGCTGCTTTTTTTTTCTTTGGAGTCAACAGAACTAAATGTGCTGCTAAATCTGTGGGACTTCAAAGCTGTTTCTCTCTGCTCTCTTGCCAGGGTCATCACAGATAGCCAACTCCTATCTGCCTCCCCAGGCAAGACTTAGAGCTTTGACTGTTGGTTTGTGGTTAGAGTTCAAACTTGGCTTCAACATTCAGCCATCCAGCAACAGAGGCAACAACGATACACACATGAGAGCCGAAGCAGAGCGAAAAATATGAAAAAGATATATATTGGCAAAACTGCCCTCAAAACCCAGAGAAATGGTTGCAAACATCAGAAAAGAAGGTAAGATGAGTCAGTCTTATTGGGGAATTCATTTCATTCATTTTGACTAATGGAAATGGATTCTCATTGGGAGGTCATGACCATTAAAAAGCCATTAAAAACATAATGTGGCATGTATTCGTTCTCATCATTCACCTTCATATATCTTGATCATGTATCAGCTGACATCTACATTAAAGTTAACATTGCACTGAATTTTAACAGCAAAAGTCTGGATGCCATCAAAAAAATGTAATACCCTAAAAAAAAGAAAAAAAATCAATGGCTGTGTTCTCAGACTTAATTAAACCAGCATTACTTACTGATAAGAGCCCAGAGCAATTTTCACATGTACTTACAAAACTCTCTGGCTCCTTGCTATGTGATTTTACAACGTCACTTGCAGCTGTTAGACAGCAGAGAGGTTGTAAAGATTTTGTTTTGTTGTAACATCAGGCAAGTGGAGTGTGCTGCAGCTGCCAGCCTCAGCATGTTGGATGCATTAAACTGTTCAATGTATGGGTATAAAATGTTATTGCTAAGCAATTAGCTTAGCTTAGCATAAAGACTGAAGAACGTAGTACATATTTCGACGCCCAGCACACTGGTACAACTCTGCGCTGCTCCCTGTTGTTCTTTGCCAACAAATAGTTTCAACTCATAAAACCACAAACTGCTGTTTTCTGTTTGTGTTCTGGTACAAGTTAAATAAGCGAAATATAAAGTGTTACTTAACAAGTGCCACTGCCAAGCAAGCTGTTTCCCCCTGCTTCCTGTCTTTTTGCTAAGCTAAGCTTCTGGCTCCAGCTCTGTTCTTGACGCACAGATATGAGAGAGGTATCACTCTTCTCATCTAACCCTCAGCAGGAAAGTGAATCCCAAATTTAATGATAACACTGGTCTCCTCACTGCATTCTCACATAGAAGTCAAATAAGCGTATTTTTCAAATTTTTGATCTATTGTTTAAAATAGTTAACATGCTGTTTTTGCACAGGGCCATATGTTTATCTACAATTCTTATGTTAGGGTCCACGTCTATGGGCTTATTTTTGCTTGGCTAGTTATATACTGATTGCTTTCTGCTTGATTTATGCTTAATTAGTGGAGATCTTAAACCAAGTACTTAAAAATTAAGGTAACTCCATTGGCTCTCACATGTATTGATACAACAGAGTCTATAAGTCTTTCTTTGGACACAATTTTCTCCTCCTTTAGTGCCAGCTTCCTAATTGAGGCTCTGGGCCGAGGTGAACTTGGAGGTGCTCTCATTGTGCCTGCTGGATGGCAGCGCTGAGCCGTCGAACCTCCCTGTGAGCCAAGTTTCCATCAGTCTGGCAAAATGCTAAATCCCTCTGAGCGCACACACTGCCCTTGCTCCCCATCTCTAGCCTTTCATTACCACATCCATTCCCTCAGTCAAGCCTGTCGGTGTGTTTTCATCCCCCGCGCTCAAACCTGCATCAAACACACGGTCGAAATATTGCTCCCTACTTCTTATGTCGTTGTTGTTGATGGTGGTGGTGTTGAAACTGTGGTATTCTGGCCTCTCGCTCACTCTCTCTCATGCTTTTTCTTTGCTCTTTCACCCTCTTTTAAAGCTTGATCAAACACAAAACCATTCTATATTTTCACCTCCTATGAGTCACCCGTGGTCTGTGTCTGGGGGCAAAAATCCTTTCCTTTTCTTTCAGAGATTCGATAAGAAGGGTTGTGTATAAGGGAATTCACCATTACACCGATGGGAGCTCCTTTCCCAGCCCTGCTCCCTCCCTGTGAATGGGAAATGATTAGTATTCCTCCTCCATCCATCTCCTCCTCCCCATTGGCCTCCCTGCCTTCCCCCCGCCTCGGAACTCTCTCGCTCCAAACTGAATTACACTCCGGCAACACTTCATCCCTTTCCCTCCCTCTCACACAAACACATGCACACTTACTTACTCTATTGCCTTTTCTGCTCATATCTGTCTCCGTTCTCTCTCTCTCTCTCTCTTTCTCTCTCTCTCTCTCTCTCCCCCTCTCTGCTTGGCTCTACGAGTCTGACAAACTTTGACACCAGTGAATGTACATCATCGTTGTGACTGTGTCTTGTGGGAATCCTGTTCACTAAACTCTCCCTGCTGCCTGTTCAGCTCTTTCCACGACCACAAGGATGACCTCCGTAAGCGCCTGTCGTACACCACCCACAAACTAGAGATGGTGGAAACGGAGTTCGACTCTACTCGGCAGTACCTCGAGACAGAGCTGCGCCGGGCCCAGGAGGAACTGGAGAAATTTACAGAGAAACTACGCAGGTGTGTGTGTGCACATATGTACAACTCTGTGGGCTGATTGTCTTTTTATCTTTTATATTGTATGCATCTAGCCCAGATTATCTATGATCTAACTTTGATCTCTCCCTAACCTTCACTATGTGTTTTACTTGCCTAACCTTAATCACACCTTGACCATAGTTAATTTTCCATAATCATCATCTTTCTCTAACCTTAACCATATTGTAATTTCCCTATGCACATAAATGAAAATAACTAATTATTCCTAATTAAGTAATAGTTGAGTATAGTATCAGTATCATTATGTGCCTTTTGACTGCATGACCGTACCTAATTTTCTGCACCAACTGACTTACTTTCTGTGGTCCACTGATTAAATAATCGAATGAGCATCAATGTACATGTGTTTGTATATGAACCTTGTATGATGATGGTTACATTTCCCCAATGAAGATCATTTTCGTATGAACAAGCTAGATAGTATGTGGGAGGTTCGGCCGCATAGTAATCCATAATCAAAACAAGCCCTGTTGTTACTGAAAAATAATGCATTATTATCATCATGCTCCTTTTCACTGCATGGGATGGAGTGAATCATGCCAGCAATGTATTCATTCATACTTTAAGGCAGTTCGCTTTTTAAATGAATGATTGTTTTGGCGCTATCTATGACAACTTTGGAACAAGTCTTCATTTATTATTCGAACAAGGAGAAGGAGCTGTAGCTTCGTAACAAATAGATGAGTGGCCCTCCAGCTATAAGTTTTAATTTAGCGTGATGATAACCTCAGAGCGAGGAAATTATCTACAAATATTGCAAACCTTCTGGTCAGACAGAAGAGAACGTTCTCTGTGGCCATGGTATAAATAAATGTGATAAATAAGCTGTTTAAATAGAATTGAAACTCTTCCTTGAAGCTCGTCTCTGGCCAGAAACTTGGAAACTTGGAAAGCAGACAGTATGGTCCACGTTTAAATCTGTGCAGGGGAGTCTGATCCTCTCAGGCTCTGCACAAATCCCATCTTTTTTTCTTTTTTTTTGTTATGATTGGCAGAGACCAGCCCCTGCCCTCTCCCTTATTTTAACCATCTGCAAGATTGGTAGAGCTTGTTGTTAGACAGGAAGTGCTGCCTGACAGACTCAGCTCAGCAAAGGAGCTCCTCTTAAATCAGTACCAGCACTAAGTGTTGCCTCTCATAATGTCCGGTTTTGCTCTCCACCAATCAGTGAACCACTCTCTCCCAATGATACGTCTTCATTTTCATTTACACTCTGTCTTTACCTTCTCAAATCTCTTTCAGCTCTTTGTTTCATGATTTGTCTTTGGGTTTTATCTCCATTACCCACAATCTCCATGTCAGTCTGAGTAATGGAGTCAAAAATGCTGCTTTATCAACACTCTCTTAGGCGCAAGAGCTAATGTGAAAATGTGACACCTAACAGAGATGTAGCATGATGAAATAACAGGAACAAGTTAACAAACAGACAGTTACTAATGCACTGGAAGTTTACCAAAGAGCAACAGAGGCGAGAGAAATAAAAGCAGAGAGGAAGTTATGAAGAATCACAAAAGCAAGAGGGAGAATTTAAAAAGAAAAAGACACAAAAAAGCTTAAAAAGCTGCCATGTCCGTGCTATGTGTCTGCTTCTGCATGTTTACTGATTTCTTTTCATAAAATATTTAAGGATTAAAATCTTTTTTTTATGATCGCATAATATTTTTTCCTTACTGTCTCCTGCTGTGGCACTTAAACATATCATCAGCCCTTTTTTTTTACTGTGTTTTAGCTCAGCGGATTTTTATCCTGAGTGATCTTCAAATCTCAGTCACTACTTAAAATATCCTGCAAATCCCTTCCAAGATTCTCTGTCAGTGCCCTGATCTAGTAATTTATTTATTTCTCCGTCTGAGTTTATGCGGAGATTACTGGTGCTTATTCAGGCTTATGGCCAGTAAAACACTCTTTAGTCATCATATGTTGTGATTTGCATTTTTACAGGGCACAACTCTTTTCTCGTCTGTTCTTTCAGGATCCAGAGTAGCTATGCAGCTCTACAGCGGATCAACCAGGATTTGGAGGACAAGATGCACAGGACGGTAAGAGACTCCCGCTGAGGTGTTTGCAGTTTTGAATTTGCATTACTGGAACTAATATATCAAACACAAATGTCATCTGATATGATCAAAATCATATCTTATTCTGTAAAGAGATGGTGCAAGGAAACATCCATAACAACTCTGACTTTGTCCAGAGATGATTTTCTCTGGCAATACAAAGGAAGGAACGTTTTGACTGGAGATAAATAGCTATAGTTACTATATGTACTTTCCCAACAACATGTCTTACATTTGTGGATTTACACACTTTTATACACCAAAACTTCCATTACATTTTGCTGATAATACTCTACTTTTTTTTGGTTTTATTTTACTGTTCTTTTACTTCAGTACAACTTTAGATTTAGGGCATTCACTTGCAATGGAGGATTTTTCTGTTGTGGTGTTACTATTTTTACTGAAGCAAATGATGTGACTACTTCCTCCACCACATAGTAAGTGTTACAAATTTAAACGGCTATCCTTCGGGCTTCTCCAGCCTTCAGGCTTCATCACTGTGTGTCTGACCACATTTCAGCCTCTCTTTCTCTCTCTCTGAGCATTTTCTGACTGCTGTGGTTGTTGCTATTGATATTAACAAGAAGTGCAGAAGCCTAATGGTGTCTAAAGTACCAGGGAGCTCTCACTAAGACTCTTATAATAGATGTAAGGAGGTGTTGGGGATTTGTGAACTTATCCACATACTTGTACATGCTTGCACGCACACATACACTCACACACACACACACACACACACACACACACACACACACACACACACACACACACACACACACATATAGAGCTCAACAGCTTGTGACCTAAAGCTTGACCTGGAATCATTTATTCAAGTCCTGTAGTTACTAGGAAACCATTACTTACAGTTTGCTTTTGTATGAAACTCTTCTTCTTTCCCTCTCAGGTTACACCAGTTCTTAAACAAGGACAGCCAAAAAAAAGTTGTTGCCTTGGCAGCAACTGTTTCCTGAGCACTTTGTTATGGTTTCAGTTAAATCCAAGAGGAAATACTATAAAACCAACAAGAAAAGACCAATACACCTAGAGTTAAAGTATTTTTTACCCATTGTAAATACCCTTTAAATTTTCTCTTCTAATTATATCCTCAGGAATTTCCTGGACAGTTTAATGATATAAGTTTATGTGATGTTAATCATTTTCAGTATTTCAACCTTTTTTCTGAGAAAGTCTGTGTTTGGTGGATGGTTCTAAACATTACAAACCCCAAGAGTCTCATTTGCTGTTTTAAGGAGAAGACGCCAGTCAGAAGTGTAAATTAGAGCTGTAGCAATTTTACAAAACTTTGCACTAGAGTTTCCGAAATCATCCAATTGACGCATAATTGAAAAATGAGCACATTTAAACTGATGATTGTGTTAACAGATTTCACCAAGGCATAACCTGTGGCACCAGCTTGCCGTTAGCAGTAAACTAAACAAAATTTTAAGCCTGGTGATAGGGCATTGCTTACTAAATTATCCCAGGGATAATTTATTATAAATAAACCTACAGCATCTACCAAGTTGCAAACTGTTCATACTGAACGTACAATATCTGTATTCCTACAATCTCTGCTCTTATAATGCGATATCCTCTCATAGCAACTTAAGCATGAATAAACTTTTTTATGGTTACATTTAAGCACTCACAGCGCAAAGATTGTGGTGTCAGTTTAATATCAAATACAGCAACAGTGACTTGTAGCATGAGACATGTTTATCTTGCTGACATTTAGCAAAATCACGGTTTTGTTTCTAAAACCAAACCACACGCAGCACTAAAGGTGCAAACCCAGTCTCTGGTATAAACACAATTTCTAGGATACGGAGTTACATTTTCTAACGCAGTTACTCTTCACTTTTTGCTGATGATTACACCAGGAGAGGAGACCAACTGCCAATCACAAACAGTAGCACTGCATGTGCCCACTTTACATTGGCGATACTCACTGCAGATAGACAAAAGAATCTGCCAAATGAGTGTAGTGTAATGTGATCAGCGCCCACATATTGAAATATAATTTAATTACTGTATTGTATTGAGTATGAGGAACCATGCTGAGAGGTCTTGGCCTCTGTTGAAAGAGAAAATAACTGGAAAAGTGCCAGACTTTCGAGGTCGAGAGGCAGATAAAAATACAAAATATCAATAAAAACTCAAGCTTCAGATCCTCAGATACACTGATCATAATAACTGACATGATGATAAACTATGGTCTTGTTCATACCAGAAAGTTTAAGAGTGATAATGACATTCAATCTTTCTCTCTCCCTCTGTCTCTTTTCTAAGAAATGAGAACTCTGCTATAATCTCTTTTGAACACACCTGTTTAGCAGTATAACCACTCTTGTCTCTCTCAAAGCAATTACATGATCAAAGACAGGGAGTGCAATCAATGTCCAAAGTAATTGGTCTTTTCTGCGATGCAACCCTGTTAGAAAACGATTATAGCTAACTGGTGTTCTGGTCACCTCAGCAGCAGCTGTCCAATCACCTCAGGTTGAGAGGTTCCCAGAGAGTTTTCCCCCCTTGCCGCCTCAGCTTTAGGACTTATCAGCCAGAATCAGGGCAGAAGATGAGCCGGCTCCACAGCGAGGTCCATCCTTATGACTTACACTATCTTGATTAAAGTGGATCGTAATCTCATCAGAAGTTTGATCCACAGGGCTCGTCTGCCCAGCACACACACTGTGATGGAATTAGACTGTGTGAAGTTATTACAGAACCACCAGTCAGTTGGTAGAATATTGACCCATGGTGAGCTAAATAGTGAGGTAAAATGCATTTCTGTAGTTTGATGATTTTTCTATTTCATTATTCCTGACCATTTCTATTAAAAACTGCAAAAAAAAAAAAAAGTTATAATATGTAAAATGTAGACCTATGTTATATATTTTGTTTTGTTGTGTACTTACATTATGCCAAATATTCCCAGTAATTTTCAAATCAAGCATTATCCAATGATTTTAATCAAGATAGTGGTCAGTTTCATTTGGTCACCTTTCAATGGTGTAATATCCCCTTTGCGCATGTGTCAGGGTTGTGGTTGCCCACCACAATCGAAATTGAGATTTAATTTTTTTATCCAGCTTTTAGCCACACTTTTATGATACATTTTTTAGATCTTGATCATTTTCAAATATGTATTTTGACCAGATGAAGGATTTTTATCATCGGAGGTCTGGATCTTAAGTTATATGAGAAACAAGCCAAGCAAACATCAACAACAGCTCGGCTCACAGCCCCTCCAAGACGTGCTGTGTCTGCCAAACAGTGTTGGTGAAATACTTATTTTTAACATGAATCTGCTTTATTCAGTGTTTCTACCTGTTTTAATCCCCTGGTCCATCTGTTATGGAGAGGAGGACACCAAATTCGGCTGCCGGTTAAAACCTCCTGAAAGATTGACACTGTTGGAATCCTAACCTGGCAAGAAGCTGACCACAATGATGGCAATTGTGGTGAAGACAACAGTGGCGATTTTCTGGATGGATTTTTCTGTAAACTCCTGCATGCTGGTGGAGCAGTGAGGCATGAAAATTCTAATAAGTCAACCCTGACATGAAACACAGTACTGTACATTCAGACGACAGCCATTTACAACACCATCCGTCTTGCAGTATTTGCTGCCCATTATTTATTATGTTCCATTGTAAACCTTCTTGCTTTGCCGTACCATGAACAGACTGGAAGTCTACAATGTCTTCCCTCATACAGTAGACACACACATCAATGTATTTGAATCATGTTATACTGTTGGCTTTTCAAAGGGATTGTCCATCTAGCAGAGAACCTTGGTGAAGCCAATCGGTCTTCATGGCTAGAGACAGTATGGAATCTTTTTCGCAGACAGGCCTCATTGGGATTGCCATTTCTTTTGATGCCATGTCATGCAATGGCATTTCAAGGGGGGAATATGTTCCTTTGTAGAAGACATCCCAGGCAGGCAAGCAGTGACAAAGGCAGCTCCAATCAAATCAGAGACCTAATTAAAAGTTCTGAGAGGCCTGAACTGGCAAGGTCAACTGAAAAAAGAGGCAAAGAATAAAACTATTTCATAAAGAGCAAAGCAAGAGATGAACGCCTGGAAGAACTGACAAGATGCACATTGTGATGACATTGGAGAAGCTGCAGTCAGTGTGGATCTGATCTATAGATAAACCATGCTGCAGAGGAAGCTGTTTGCATTGGCAGAATTATACATTATCTGTCTTTAAAAAAAAAAAAAAAAAGAATTCACCGTGCTGAAATATAGCTTTGGCAGTGCAGGTATTGGACTAGTTATAGATTGGTGTCTGTGAGACTTTTTAGTGAGAGTTCAAATTAATCATTGAGCCCTTTCTGAGACAGTGCTGATTCAAGCAGAAAGGACATACATATTTGCATACAATTGTTAGTCAGGTAGCCTTTTTTTCTGTGGTGCCCAAAATATACCATACAGACTGCATTAGAATATATGAAACCTGAAAGATTCAGACTGAACAGTCTGTAATAAATTGTAATTAACTACTAATAATGTAAGATACAAATTGTACTAATACCTATGATTGTGCAATAGGTTATTCATATAATATGGGTTATTTATGTATAGTATTTAATCTTATTTTAAACAAGATGCTGTGCTATAGTTCTTCATTTGTGAAGGAGCTGTCCATGGTGCTGAAAGCCATTGTTTCTCTAAATCCTCATGAGAGTGAGTATTTGGCAGGGTCAGCTTACTAACAGCCGCCCTGGAACTGCCAGGAAATCAAGGTCTTACTCAGTGACTGCCCTCCTAATAAGGACAATTTCCACTTCATCAGCAGCTGTTACCACTTAACACAGTCCTTATGTGAATTGCTTAAAATTTTTGTAATCTTCTATCACGTTCAATAAAAATCTGAGTGTAAGATCAAACTTTATAGAGGAAATGGTTTAATGGTTGGATGCTTAAGAAACGTGGTTTATAACTAATGAGACATAACAAGGTTTTAGCTGAGATAATGTTATAGCCTAAAGTAGGTGATGTTACACTGGTACTGGTATTGTCTGTCTCCCATTTGCCCTTCCATCATATGACTGAGGAGTTATCAGTGATGTTAAATCTAAAATCTGAGGTGTTAAGTGGAAAGCTGAAAATCTAACTGCTTCTTAGATACCCTTAATTTTAGTTTCATATGGTAATGTAAGTAACTTGTTTTTTTATGTTTTTTTCCATCCTTTATTTAATGTGGTAAATCCTATTCAAATCAAGTGATATCTGAGTACATAAACTATATATATATATATATATATATATATATATATATATATGTAT